>NC_036842.1:27690012-27784106 GCF_002910315.2 Salvelinus sp. IW2-2015
CTGCTTTGTACGTGTCGCATCAAGCCCTTTTTTGGACAGTGGCCACAGTTGCAGGGCATTTTTGGAAATTGCCGTCCTCGTGTTTTCATTGGCTGCTCACTGCTCACTGCTGCTTTTGTTATTGTTGTCTCACTCGCCTATTCTGCAGCACTAGGTGTGCACGCGTGTGTGTATGTGTGTGTGTGTGTGTGTCTAAATTTGTGTGTGTGTGTGTGTTTGTGTTTCAAATTAATGTTGAGGAATTTTCCTTTTGACAGGAAACCCACCATATCAATCAGCTAACATGGCCCACCAACCCCATGCAGGCAAGCAGACAAACAGACATCTGGTTTTAACCTGTTGGCTTCATGTCAATAGCAGCTCATCACCAGATGTTTGAAGAGCCAGTTATAATCCTTAATTCTTCTCACTCATTTTATAGTGACTCTGGCCCCACTGAAGCCCAAATATATCTTTAAAAATACATATGTAAAAAGAGAGAGGGGAGCATGGGGAAAACTCAAGGACAAGACTTCGGAACGAGAAAAGAAAAATGCTCATTAATGCTACCCGGGTTAATATATTTTCATTATTTATTCCTCTCGGCCCTATCTTCTCTCCTCTCCTATCCTTCTCCCTCCTCTCCCTCTATTCTCTCTCTTGCAAACTTGTCGAACTTAGAACTCCCTGTCCTGGCTTCTGAAAGGGCTGCAGGAGTGTGTGTGTGTGTATGCTTTAATATATGTGTGTGTGTGTGTGTGTGTGTGTGTGTAAGATATGCGACGGTCTGTCATAACAGTCATCAGTAATTGTCGCAGTGGTGCACTGAGCTTAATTAACCCACTCACTCATTAGCATGCCTTCACCTCGTCAGCCAATCAGAGACAAGAGAACACTCTGATTATTCACCAGTACAGTCTCAGCCAATTACGCGGGCCAAATGGAGGCGCATTAATCAAATCTTTAGTATGGCGGCAAACCGGCTCATATCAGATTGCAGGAGGCTGCAGAACTAATATGTCACTGTCAGCAGCCCGGCGCAGCAGGCATTTAGGGGATTGCATTACAACTGCATAGCTTTCTTATACACACATGCACACACACACAAATACACACACACACACACACACACACACACACACACACACACACACACACACACACACCACACACTAACACCACACACACAACAGTACGGTCCAGCTGAATACTGAACTATAGGCTAATGTGGAACATGGGCCGTCTGAAACTATTCTTGACATGGCGGGGGGCAGAGGAGTGGAGGAATGGAGGGAATATGGAGGGATGGAGAGGAGGAAGAGAACAGTTAGCTTGCCTTTACTCCCCCACCTCCTCATTTTTTATCTCTCTTTCATTCTTTCCTTTCATTTTTTCCTCTTCTTGGCTTTTTTTTGTTTTGTTGAACTGGGATGAAGGGGGATGAGGGAGAGAGGAATAAAGGTGGGAGTGAAAGCAGGAGAGGAGAGGGTGTTGTGGAAATTCTTACACAGGGACACTCAACGTCAATCTAAATTAATATTTTTTTTAAAACTGGAGAGGTTACAAAAACCTTGATGCACCATAGTGACGTCTGTTCAGGAGCTCTAACGGGGCAGTCCCGTTTAGTTCCCTTATATATCTGGTTACAGACACGTTACATAGGCAATAGTTATAGTTGGTTTTCCGGCTGTGTCTGGCACCATCTCCTATTTTTAACTTAACCTTTATCGCCCCCGGGGTTCCGCTAGCGGAACACCCCACAACATTCCGCGAAATTCAAAAATATTTTTTTTGAAATATTTAACTTCCACACATTAAAACCTGTTATGGCTGCAGGGTGGCTTTTAGGAAAAACTGAAAAATATGTGCCAAATTTTCAAACGGCCTCTTAATCAATTTTTGCTCTTGACAATCATATTATTAATACTATTGGATAGAAAGAGTCTCTAGTGTCCTAAAACCGTTTTAATTTTTTCTCTGAGTGAAACAGAGGTCATTTGACAGCATTTTTCCCTGACAGGAAGTAGAATGCCAGATATCGATGCTCGCTTCAACGTTATGCCTATACATGGTCATTTGACGTAGGACCCTATTGACACTTCAGTCGTCTTCCCTGGGTGTCAGAGGACGTGAGAGAAGAAATTGGGTGTTCATCTTGTTTAGAGGTTGAATAATAGCTATTTCTTTGGCGTGACCGACCTATTCCGGAAGTCCGAAACGCCGGACGTGGGAGTGACATTGTGTTCTGTTTTGCCTGAGGTTTTGGACGGGAACAATCTCCGGCTCGGTTTTTAGTTGATAAATCAGACCATATCATCGTAATGTATGTTTTTTTCAATTATAGTTTAATCAGTATTATTTGAATTTTTCGGGAGTTTTGCCGTGTTCCGTTGTCAACTTTTTGACTTTGGACAGATCCGTGCGCAGTCGACCAGTACTATGATAATGAAGAGGAAAGGTATCATTCTGAATGGAACAAGACTCATCTGCCTCGGACACCTTGATCAACATTCTGATGAAGACACGCAAAAGTAAGCACAAATTTATAATGTTATTTTCATATATCTGTCGTGCATGTCAACCTGGTCGTGCGCGCCCAAGTGTGTCTGTCTGGCGTGGCTATGCTAATTTAGCGCTACATTTTGTTTTCGCTGTAACATTTAATAAATCGGAAATATTGTCTGGAATCACAAGAATCCTGTTTTTCAATTGCTGCACAGTATGTCTTTCTCAGAAATGTTTTATGAGGAGTAATTAGGTATTTGACGTTGGTGTTGTAAAGTGTTATGCGTGCGTCGGTGCAATTCTGATTGTAGCTGAAATGTAATTTATGATTTATACCATAAATATGCACATTTAAAAAAAAAAACATATGCTATACATAAATATGTTATCAGACTGTCATCTTATGAGTTGTTTCTTGGTTAGTGGCTATATATATCTTCATTTGGTAGAATTAGTGATAGCTGGTGATGGAGGTAAAAACTGATTGGTGTTAGAAAGTGGTGTCATTTGCTAAGTGGTTAGCTAATAGATTTACATATTTTTCTTCCCTGTAAAACATTTTAAAAATCGGACATGTTGGTTTGATTCACAAGAAGTTTATTCTTTCATCTGGTGTCTTGGACTTGTTAATTGTGAAAGTTAAATATAAAAAAAAAAATAGATTTTGAATTTCGCGCCCTGCACTTGAAGTGGCTGTTGTCATAGGTGTACCGACGCCGGGCTGCAGCCATAACAAGTTAACAAGTCCAATACAGCAAATGAAAGAATAAACATCTTGTGAATCCAGCCAACATGTCCGATTTTTAAAATGTTTTACAGCGAAAACACAATATATATTTATGTTAGCTCACCACAATAGCCAAACACACAACGCCATGTTTTCACCGCAAACATAGCTTTCACAAAACCCACAAATAGAGATAAAATTAATCACTAACCTTTGAACAACTTCATCAGATGACAGTCTTATAACATCATGTTATACAATACATATGTATGTTTGTTCGAAAATTGCATATTATAGTATATAAATCGTAGTTTTACATTGCAGCCACCGTCACAAATAGCACCAAAACAGCCAGAATAATTACAGAGAGCAAAGTGAAATATATAAATACTCATCTAAAACATTTATGAAAAATACCATTTCTCCAGCATAATGAAAGATAAACATCTTGTGAATCCAGCCAATATTTCCGATTTTTTAAGTGTTTTACAGCGAAAACACAATATATATTTAAGTTAGCTCACCACAATAGCCAAACACACAACGCCATTTATTCACCGCTAACATAGCTTTCACAAACCCACAAATAGAGATAAAATGTATCACTAACTTTTGAACAACTTCATCAGATGACAGTCTTATTGTCACGCCCTGGCCTTAGTTATCTTTGTTTTCTTTATTATTTTAGTTAGTTCAGGGTGTGACATGGGGGAAGTATGTGTTTTGTATTGTCTAGGGTTTTTTGTATGTTTATGGGGCAGTGTTTAGTCTAGGTGTATGTATGTCTATGGTTGCCTAGATTGGTTCTCAATTAGAGACAGCTGTCTATCGTTGTCTCTGATTGGGAGCCATATCTAGGCAACCATAGTCATTAGGTAGTTTGTGGGTGATTGTCTATGTCTATGTTGCATGTTAGCACTTAGTTTTTATAGCTTCACGTTCGTCGGTTTATTGTTTTGATTTGTTTGTATAGTGTTCTTCGTTTTCGTCTTTATTAAAGTAAAGATGTATTGCTGCGCCTTGGTCCTCCTCTCTTTCACTTTACGACGATCGTGACACTTATAACATCATGTTATACAATACGTTTATGTTTTGTTCGAAAATGTGCATATTTATAGCTACAAATCCTGGTTTTACATTGTGAATACGGCGCCATAATGCACCAAATTGTCCGGAGATATTTTGGACAGTCACGTAATCTAACCAAAAAACTCATCATAAACTTTGCTAAAAAATACATGTTGTACAGCAAATGAAAGATACACTGGTTCTTAATGCAACCGCTGTGTTAGATAAAAAAAAAATACTTTAGTACAAAGTACAGCATGCAATATTCTGAGAGAGCGCCCAGCCATTCTCCGCCATGTTGGAGCCAACATATTCCACAAAATACGAAATAACATCATAAATATTCTCTTACCTTTGATGATCTTCCATCAGAATGTAGTGCAAGGAGTCCTAGTTCCACAATAAATGGTTGTTTTGTTTTAGAATGTCCATTTCTTCTGTCGAATTAGCAACTTTGGCTAGCATTGTGGAGGGCACATGTCCATCAACTCTTGGCGCATGAAACGAAAAATTCCAAAAGTCACAATAAACGTAGAATAAACTGGTCAAACTCAGTTGAAAATCCATCTTTATGATGTTTTTCTCATATGTATCCAATAACGTCGAAGACGGAGCATTTCGGCGTGTATACCTAACGCATTGCAGAAAACAATGTAGTGTTCCCCGGTGCGCAGCTGAATACTGCCAATAGGGCGGACCTGTCACTCCAAAAGCTCTCATTCGGTCTCACATCAAGCTAGACACCCCATTCAACATTCTACTGCCTGTTGACATTTTCAGAATTTTCAGAATTTTCACTTCCTGTTTGGAAGTTTGCTGCCAAATTAGTTCTGTTTTACTCACAGATATAATTCAAACAGTTTTAGAAACTTAAGAGTGTTTTCTATCCAATARTAATAATAATATGCATATCGTATGATCTAGAACAGAGTACGAGACCGTTTAATTTGGGCACGATTTTTTCCCAAAGTGAAAACAGCGCCCCCTATTCACTAAGAGGTTAAAGAACATATTCTGGGCATTCTGCCAAATAGTCATGATGCTCCCCCCCCCATATCTTTACCAGGCACAGGCAGGAACCAAACCAAGATACACAAAGCATTTTAAGGTAAGCATTGTTTAACATTTACATTTACATTTAAGTCATTTAGCAGACGCTCTTATCCAGAGCGACTTACAAATTGGTGCATTCACCTTATGATATCCAGTGGAACAACCACTTACAATAGTGCTTCTAACTCTTTTAAGGGGGGGGGGGGGGGGTTACGAAGGATTACTTTATCCTATCCTAGATATTCCTTAAAGATATAATATTTATATTGAAGTTAGGGAAATCAACACATAAAACTAGACACTTCATAATTTCAAGCCCTTGATTCTGGGTTGTACAATCCAATTAGTATGGTAATGCTATCTTCACAATAAAGGTTATAATTCTATTAATGCAACTGAATTTCTCAAAAATACACACACATACAGAGCATGGTAAATAACACAATTTAGACAAAAATAATAATAAACACGCTGCAGCCCATTTCGCAATTTGGGATCTCCACCTTCCAAACAGGGATTCCAACCAAGTTGCAGGCGTCCACTCCGGTTTTGGGGAATTATTCTTAGCAACAGTGGCAATGTATTCAGTGTGATCAGTCATATTAGAAGAGTGATCTAGGACAAAAGTACAACATTCATCGCCAATGATTGCACAAGTGCCCCCTTGACCTGCCAAAAGATAGTCAAGAGCAACTCTGTTTTGCAGAGCCAATTTACGCAATTCTTTTAGCATTGACAATTTCCTCTACGTCTCTAGAGATCTTCCGAATTTGGTCTAGGGCACATATTGACTTTCACAGGAAAGAACACATTGTTATAACAGTTTCACACCAAACTTGATAAGAACGAGATCGGCTCTCGTCACAATTTAGGGGCATAGCATCTCTAGAAGCCTCGCCTTTCCAAATCATAATTATAACTATTGATAAATTATAAAAAACACATTTAGAATGACAGTCCTTAGTGCTTTACGTTGGTTCTATCACTTTAATTTAAGACACTTAGCACACACCGATACTGGCATAATGCACATTTACATTGAACTTACTTTTCTATCATTAACTTTTCTCATCACGGCCCCCATTTGTGGTAATGACAGATTGGTATCTCAATGCAATCTTATTCTAAATTACTATACATTTTGCAGGGTGCAGACCTCCACAATCAACCTGATACCCCAAATAAACGATTTGGATAAGCCTAAATCATTTACGGGCACGATTGGCTACCCCCCTCCCTCCCGGCACTCATCTTTCTGGTGTTTCTTCATGTTTTTCTTCAGATAGTGTTTCAGTTCATCCTCCCAATGGCACACATTCAAAGTGGATGGCCCTTGATAATGTCTCTCACCTGAGCCTCCACTGTTCTTTACAGTCCAGTATGTCTTGTCCATTTTCCTACCAGTACATCAGCAAGTTTGGACGGAATCTCTCTCCATGCTCACTCCACGTGGACTCATGTCGCAATCCTGAGAGAAAAGGCATGAGAGAAAAACTTCAATCCATTTGGAATAACTCTCAACCATTACCAACATACAGTGCCTTCGGAAAGTATTCTGACTCCTCGACTTTTTCCACATTTTGTTAGATTACCACATTTTTCAAAAATGTGTTATATATATTTTTTTACTTCATTAATCTACACACAATACTCCATAATGACAAAGCCATTTTTTTTTCTTTTTTTCTCTCGCTAATATACCAAAACATATCAAATTTACATAAGTATTCGACCCTTTACTCAGTACTTTGTTGAAGCACCTTTGGCAGCGATTACAGTCTTGATTCTTCATGGGTGTTGTTTCTTTAGTATCATTAAATGTGAAGACCTGCTATTTTATTAATTTATTAATCAATTCTCTGTAATTATCATTACCTCATTAAACTAATCATGTAAATGTAATTAACTAGGAATGGAAGTCAGGAAACCACGGAATACTTTGTTTATATAGAGCGGCTATCTCCCGAATCCACTATTAAAGATCAATAGCAGTTAATCAGTCATTAATTATTCTTTACCTTCCGTCAGTCTCCACTGAACGTCGTAAAATTGTTGGTTATCTGCACGAACCCAGCCTTTACTATAAATCATCCATACACCAACTGGCTCAATTATTTATTTACTAACTAACTAACTTGGTTACTAACAATGATAGAAAAGTCCCTAGTGGGCTAAGCCGATATGACAGCTTGGTAGACAAAAGGAAAGGGGGTGTGACTGTGAAAGAGCTGGAAAGACAAAATGGATTCATTATACACAGTCTATAATTATATACATTGAAATGCTAATCCTTCGCACATGAACGGCCGCTCATTCAAGAATAATTGCAAGTATATATTTACGCCTGTATATCATTGTTGTCTTCTCTGTTGGAATCCGGTCCGTCTGCTGGAGAGTTCATCAGAGTCTGTCTGGTTGAGTTTCCCTGAATATCAAAGTATTTTGTGGTTAGAATGGTTACCATTCAGAAATGTTCTCATAAAATAGATGTTTCGGCGGTTGTCTGTATTCTCGTCCTCGGTTTACGTAATGTCTATGGTTTGCTCTTATTCTGTAGGGATTGATAGTCCCAGTTGTGTAGCCAATGCTCCACGTGGAATAGTCTTGTCTTTTGGTAGAGTTGTAGTTCGAACCACTTCACACACCAGCGTCACCCGGCATGTTTTGGTCTCAGAAATTCAACCATTTGCAACCACAGCTCACGCTGGGGTTTGCTTAGTCCTAACTATTCGCAACCACAGCTCATGCTGGGGTTTGCTTAGTCTGAAGTGAATTTCACCAGGAGTGGGTTTTATGTGTTTCAATAGAAAAGGGCAGTTCCATGACGCCGACGTAATGTCTATGCTCACGTGGGCGTGGCCACTGACTAGTCAATCTTTATATGAAAAACCCATACTCTCATTTAGAAGGTTAACAGTTATGGGACAGTAATGTTGAGGGTGTTTCATTTGGTGATCTCATGAAAGACAGGAAACACACATAACGGTATCTCTTAAAGTGTGCAATTCCCAGCTGTCAGGTTTACATCTAAATATTGTGAAACATATGTGATTAAACATTAAACTATTTGTGAAAAGATGTAATGTGATGTTACATTTCCACGGACCACTCCCACACTCTCAAAAGTAGACATATTGTTTAATTCTCACATTTTGGGGAGTTTGGCCATGTGAAGTCTCCCCCTGCATGACCAGGGGGAGAGAGTCTCTGCCAGGAATTTACGACCTGAGACTATAAAACCTGGGTTTAGGAGAGAGAGTGAGAGAGAGGGGGAAGCCACGATCTACACCCAGAAAGGGCCATGTCATGACATGGGTATGACGCTACAAGCTTGGCACACCTGTATTTATGGAGTTTCTCCCATTCTTCTCTGCAGATCCTCTCAAGATCATCCAGGTTGGATATGGAGCATTGCTGCACAGCTATTTCAGGTCTCTCCAGAGATGTTAGATCGGGTTCAAGTCCGGGCTCTGGCTGGGCCACTCAAGGACATTCAGAGAAGTGTCCCGAAGCCACTCCTGCATTGCCTTGGCTGTGTGCTTAGGGTCGTTGTCCTGTTGGAAGGTGAACCTTCGCCCCAGTCTGAGGTCCTGAGCGCTCTGGAGCAGGCTTTCATCAAGGATCTCTCTGTACTTTGCTTCGTTCATCTTTGCCTCGAACCTGACTAGTCTACCTCTGAAAAACATCCCCACAGCATGATGCTGCCACCACCATGCTTCACCGTAAGGATGTTGCCAGGTTTCCTCCAGACGTGACGCTTGGCATTCAGGCCAAAGAGTTCAATCTTGGTTTCATCAGACCAGAGAATCTTGTTTCTCATGGTCTGAGAGTCTTTAGGTGCCTTTTGGCAAACTCCAAGCGGGCTGTCATGTGGCTTCCATATGGTCACTCTACCATAAAGGCCTGATTGGTGGAGTGCTGCAGATGTGGTTGTCCTTCTAGAAGGTTCTCCCATCTCCACAGAGAAACTCTAGAGCTCTGTTTAAGTGACCAGGTTCTTGGTTCTCCCTGACCAAGACCCTTCTCCCCCGATTGCTTAGTTTTCCCGGGCGGCCAGCTCTAGGAAGAGTCTTGGTGGTTTCAAACTTCTTCTATTTAAGAATGATGGAGGCTACTGTGTCCTTGGGGACCTTCAATGTTGTAGAAATGTTTTGGTATCCTTCCCCAGATCTGTGCCTTGACACAATCCTGTCTCGGAGCTCTACGGACAATTCCTTCGACCTCATGGTTTGGTTTTTGCTCTGACATGTACTGTCTACTGTGGAACCTTATATAGATAGGTGTGTGCCTTTCAAAATCAATCATGTCCAATAAATTGAATTTACCACAGGTGGATTCCAATCAAGTTGTAGAAACATCTCATGAATGGAAACAGGATGCACCTGAGCTCAATTTCGAGTCTCATAGCAAAGGGTCTGAATAATTATGTAAATAAAGCATTTCTGTTTTTTATTGTTAATACATTTGCAAGAATTTGACATGCAACCAAAACAATGACGATAAAATCATCAGAAAATGTCATTTTTGTACAGCATACTTTCTAACCCGTGAAAAACCCACTAAGACCAAAATATAAAGACCCCACACAATAAATCAAACAGGGTATTAACCACTAACAAATATTAATTAACAGGTTGATTGAGTGTAGGTGCTGGTGTGTGTGTGGTAAAAATTGTAGGTTGAAACCAAACGAAATGGCCAGGCCTTACTTAATCTGGGAGCTCCCTTAAAACTTATTGCGGATCATTGGGACGCTACCGTCCCACCTGGCCAATATCCGGTGAAATTGCAGAGCGCGAAATTCAAATGACAAAATCGTAATATTAAACATTCATGAAAATACAAGTGTTATACATCAGTTAACTTCTCTGCGCTACGCATCCCTTTTACAGGATCATTTTCCTAAACAACCGCTGAATTGCAGGCCGCAAAATATTACAAAAAATATTTATAATCATGCAATCGCAAGTGAAATATACCAAAACACAGCTTAGCTTGTTGTTAATCCACCTATCGTGTCAGATTCTGAAAATATGCTTTACAGCGAAAGAAATCCAAGCTTTTGTGAGTGTATAAATAAATGCTAGAACAGCTAGCCCCAAATTAGCATGGTCACGAAAGTCAGAAAAGCAATAAAATTAATCGCTTACCTTTGATAATCTTCGGATGTTTGCACTCACGAGACTCCCAGTTACACAGTAAATGTTATTTTTGTTCGATAAATATTACTTTTATAACAAAAAAACGCCATTTGGGTTGCGCGTTATGTTCAGAAAACTACAGCCTCGTTCCAGTCCTGAAAGGCAGAAGAAAATTCYYAAACGTATCAGATTCAAAAATATTACWAAAAATATTTATAATCATGCAATCACAAGTGAAATATACCAAAACAYAGYTTAGCTTGTTGTTAATCCACCTATCGTGTCAGATTTTAAAAATATGCTTTGCAGCGAAAGCAATCTAAGCTTTTGTGAGTGTATCAATCAATGCTAGAATAGTTAGCCTTATATTAGCTTGGTTAGCTTGGTCACGAAAGTCAGAAAAGCAATAAAATGAATCACTTACCTTTGATAATCTTCGGATGTTTGTACTCATGAGACTCCCAGTTACACAACAAATGTTATTTTTGTTCGATAAATATTACTTTTATAACAAAAAAACACCATTTGGGTTGTGCGTTATATTCAGAAAACCAAAGCCTCGTTCCGTTCGACGAAAATTCCAAAAAGTATCCGTAATGGTCGTAGAAACATGTCAAATGTTTTTTATAATCAATCCTCAGGTTGTTTTTAACAAACATAATCGATAATATTTCAACCGGACCGTAACCTATTCAATAAGAGAGAAAAAGAAAATGGAGAGCTACCTCTCGCTCGTAGGAACTAATCAGAGGACACCTGACTAGTTTTGAAAAATCTCGCTCATTTTTCAAAATAAAAGCGTATAAAAAATATATATATAACTTCCGGGTTAGATTTTCTCAGGTTTTCGCCTGCAGAATCAGTTTTGTTATACTCACAGACAATATTTTGACAGTTTTGGAAACTTTGGAGTGTTTTCTATCCTAATCTGTAAATTATATGCATATTCTACAGTCTGGACCTGAGAAATAGTCCGTTTACCTTGGGAACGTTATTAAAAAATATATTAAAAAATCTGACCCCTAGCGTCAAGAGGTTAAAAGCTTAACTTCTTGTAAATCCAGCCGCTTCGTCAGATTTCAAAAAGGCTTTACGGCGAAAGCACACCATGCGATTATCTGAGGACAACGCCCCGCACACAAAAGCATTACATACATTTCCAACCAAGCAGAGGCGTCACGAAAGTCAGAAATAGCGATATAATAAATCACTTACCTTTGAAGATCTTCATCTGGTTGCAATCACAAGGGTCCCAGCTACATAACAAATGGTCCTTTTGATCGATAAAGTCCTTCTTTATATCCCAAAAAAGTCAGTTTCATTGGCGAGCTTGACTCAGTAATCCACCTGTTTCCCTCGTTCAAAATGCATACAAATGAATCCCGTAAGTTACCAATACACTTCTTCCAAACATATCAAACAACATTCCTAAGCAATCCTCAGGTACCCTAATATGTAAATAAACGATCAAATTTAAGACAGAGAATACCAGAGACCATTACCGGAGATAAATAACGAAGTGCGCACCGGAACGCGCAAAAAACACTACAACCAAAATGGAAGCCACTTTGAAAAACTACAAATTCTAGCTCATTTTTCAAAAAACAAGCCTGAAACTCTTTGTAAAGACTGTTGACATCTAGTGGAAGCCCTAGGAACTCCAATCTGGGAGGTATTCCTTTTATATTCCGATTCCCAGCCATTGTAATCAGTGGTGAGCTGAAAAAAACAATCTGGATGGATTGCCCTCAGGTTTTTGCCTGCCATATCAGTTCTGTTATACGCACAGACATTATTTTAACAGTTTTGGAAACTGTAGAGTTTTTTCTATCCAATACTACCAATTATGCATATCCTAGCTTCTGGGCCTGAGTAACAGGCAGTTTACTTTGGGCACCTCATTCATCCAAACTTCCGAATACTGCCCCCTAGCCGGATCTGGGAACCTTTAAGCTCTCCCAAGGCACTTGCCTTAGGAAGCCTTTCAAAGGGAGAGATACAGAATCATTGATAAACATGAAAAAAAACCTTGGTAGTGTGGCGGACATTCTATCGGTCGTATATATAATTATACTTTAGACACATCAGATGATACAGTGTCCCATCAAGCTGAATAGTTACCTACCAAAGTAAACAATCCCAGAGCCCCTCTCTTGTAATCGTTGTCATTTTGACCTGTTGCATTGACATACAATTCTGTACAAACTGTACCTGGGACATAAACTTGTCAAAATAACAAAACTGTTATTTAACATATCTGCTAGGACCCCCAAAAAGTTGGTGCTGGCTTATCAGCTCAATATTTGGTCCTAAAAACATTTACTTGGATCTACTACAATTCTGGAAACAGTTCCACGTAATGGAAACAGGTTATTGTTTTAGATGACATTATTACTTAAATCACTGGTGCTATCCAAACTATAGAATTGATAAATAAATAGTAAAAAGCTTGTCTTATTCAATTATTCATACATCTGTCCCAAATTTTCCCACTGTCTCTCTTACAGCCTGTTTGAGTTCAGTGTGTACTGGTGGCTATCTATTGTTCCACAGGAAGCTTATCTCTAACCCAAACAACAGACGACTTAAACACAAGAGCAGTAAACCAGGCCTTGAAGAATAAGTGGCCTCTAATTTAAAATCAGTCCCAAAAATCAATCACTCTGTTCGTCATGTGACCTTAAGTTGAAACATTTACTTCTTCAAATTACTAAGACATAGCATTATTAGAATGCTATCTGATAGACAATTAACATTCACTTTGTTACTTTCACTAGTCTCCATATCTGTTTCCTTGAACTAGGACTCCCTTCTTCCCAACAGGGGTTTTAATATTCACTCTAGTATTCTATTTAACAGCATATTCGGGAATAGTACGTTCTCCTTTCATATCTCCACATACATAATAACGCTATACCATCAAACTCCATGGATGAGTCATGTTATCCTCATGTAATCTAAATTAATGTTACCCTCAGAGACATGTTATCCTCATTACTAATGAGACGTGTAATCATGTTATTCTCTAATGAGACATGTTATCATGCTATCCTCGTTACTAATCGAGACATGTTATCTTCTGAGACATGTTACTCGTATGAGATTTTTGAGACATGTTATCCTCTACCTGTAGATCCAACGGGTGGTGGTGGACAGAATTCTAGATAACGTTACGGATCGGAAAACTCAGCTTAAACAGAACTGTTTGGTGTATTCATTCATCTCTTTCACATGTGAGCTAGTCCCCCGACAGCTCTCATTCACTCAGTAATTTATAGCAAAAATTTAATCTCTTACTATCCCATTTTCAATCAGCTTATTATCCATATTTCCACATTTCAATCTTAATAATAATAATTTCAATCCATTTATTATCCACATTTCAATCATCTTAACACATCCTTCCACACTCACACAACCATACACAACTTTCACATCCACATTCACTCAGTACTATTCCCAAACACACTCAGTAATCTCCCTTATTACCTATGTGCATCTTCAATGATTCTCTTGTCGTTACTTGCTCTGCACCATATGTATCTCCTGTACATATTTAATGACACCACATATTCAAAAACACTGTGTGTTATTTGTAGTGGCTGTAGATCACATAGACATTTCTTATAGATGTCTACAGATGGCTGTCAGCGGGGCTTTCCATGGTACCGTTATGCCCTCGATCTAGTCTTCTCATAAAACTAGTGAATAGCCTTTACTCTATAAGACTATGGGTACATTTTTATGCATTACTTGCCTTGATTTTATTTTGATCATTTATTTGTATTTTTATACAGATTCATTTAAATTGACTTGAAATTCAGTTGCCGTCCCTCAATTGTTCGCGGATTATGTGTCTTGTCCTGGGCAGCTCACAGTAAGGATGTGTTCTGGGCCGGTCTCGTCATCTTTTGATCAGATGGGAATTTCCCTCACGCTTCATAAAATGCGCCACCGGTTTTCCTTGCAGACCTCACTGGAAAGCTCCGCAGGCAGAATCAATCATCCTGTTCATTGACATCAAATTGTTATGGAAATTCTTACATAGGGACACTCAAAATCAATCTTAAATGAATCATTGCTTCTTATCAGTTAACTGGAGAGGTTCCAACAAACTTGATACTCCATAGTGAATGTCTGTCAGGAGCTCTAACGGGGCAGTCCTGTTTAGTTCCGTCATAGACTGGTTACAGACAACTTACATAGGCATAGTTCATAGGGTTGGTTCCGGCATGTGTCTGGCACCATCTCCTATCTTAACTTTAACATATTCTGGGCATTCTGCCAAATAGTCTAAAGGAGGAGGTCATGATGGCCCTTCCTCATATCTTTACCAGGCACAGGCAGGAACCAGGGATTGTTTATGACACCAAAGACAAGATGCACAAAGTAAAATTTCCTTCACAAGGGTTAAGGGGGTGATAGATTAAATTAAATGAAGACAGGCAGAGGGATGAAGTGAAAATGAAAGAAGCACCATGAGGAGAATGGGAGAGAATGGGCTGACGAATGAAAAGAAAAAGAAACATATGCAGAAAAAGGACAGGGATGGACTTGTAGGTACTGTACCACCATCAAAGCCAGAAATGCTCAGAGTTAAATTAATGTATGACTACATTACTCCTACTGTGTGGGGCGACAGGTAGCCTGGCGGCTAAGAGCATTGGGCCAGTAACCGAAAGGTCAGTGAAAAGATCTGACAATGTGCACTTGAGGAAGGCACTTAACCCTAATTGCTCCTGTAAGTCGCTCTGGGTAAGAGCATCTGCTAAATGACAAAAATGTAGGTGTGTGGTCTTCATGGCTCATTTGGTTGGGGTTAGGTACTGGCAACATAGTGGTTGTGGGTTTGATTCCCATATGGATCACCCCTAGGTGGTTAAAGAGTTTTTCCCTGCCCATTTTGCTAAAAATCTAAGGGATGGGGCTGGAGAAATGTAACCACTCTCAAGTTGTGGATGCAAAGACTGACCATCCATGATATGAAATATATCATTTTAACAATGTTTTCAGGATATACAGTGTGTGTTTGCATTTACGTTGTTTACAAAAATTGCAGTTAAAACCTCTTCAGGCTGCAGGGCGGTGCCGGTACACTTATGACAACAGCCAGCTCAAGTGCAGGGCGCGAAATTCAAAATGTATTTTTTAGAAGTATTTAACTTTCACACATTAACAAGTCCAATACAGCATTTTAAAGATAAACATCTTGTGAATCCAGCCAACATGTCCGATTTTTAAAATGTTTTACAGCGAAAACACCACGTATATTTATGTTAGCTCACCACCAAATAGAAAAAAGGACAGACATTTTTCACAGCACAGGTAGCATGCACAAAGCCAACCTAACTAACCAAGATCCAACCAAACTAACCAAGAAACAACTTCATCAGATGACAGTCCTATAACATGTTACACAATAAATCTATGTTTTGTTCGAAAAATGTGCATATTTGAGGTATAAATCAGTTTTACATTGATGCTACCATCACAGCTACCGTCAGAAATAGCACCGAAGCAACCAGAGTAATTACAGACACCAACGTCAAATACCTAAATACTCATCATAAAACATTTCTGAAAAATATATGGTGTATAGCAAATGAAAGACAAAGATCTTGTGAATACAGCCAATATTTCGGATTTTTTAAGTGTTTTACAGCGAAAACACAATATAGCGTTATATTAGCTTACTACAATAGCTAACACACAACAGCATTGATTCAAGGCAACCGGTAGCGATAGCACAGTTCGACAGATATATGAAATAGCATCCCAAAATGGGTCCTACTTTTGGTGATCTTCCATCAGAATGTTGTACAAGGGGTCCTTTGTCCAGAACCGTCTTTGTTTGGGTTTAGAACGACCTCTTTCCCTCTTGAATTAGCAAGCACACTGGCCCAGTGGCGCGAAGCTCTCCTTCGTGAACAAAGTCAAACAACGCAACACGCCTAACGTCCCAAAAATTTCAACATAATCTACATGTAAAATATATTGAAAAAACATACTTTATCACTGATATTGTAACAATGTAGCAAATAAAATCAAAGCCTGGAGAGTAGTATTGTCTGCCTACTCAACGAGTGCGGCTTTTCCAAGATGCGGATTCCAGGTTCATACTTCGCGGCTTCGAAAAAACAGGAAATGGCGGCACGTCATTCCAAGGAGGATTTATTCCAGCTTCAGACCAAGATAATCCATGTTCATTTTCTCTTCCTCAACTTCTCTTGACATCCTAGGGGACCAGGTGTACTGACGTGTTATGTATACCAATTACGTATCATGCCATCTTATAGCAAGCTTTGAAGACAGAGACCTCGATGTCAGAAATCTCACTTCCTTCATGGATGGGCTGCAGAAGAGTTCCTGTTTTCACCCACAGCATAATTCCAAACGGTTTTAGAACTAGAGCGATTGTTTTCTATCGCAATAGTAATAATAATATGCATATTGTCAGCGAGCAAGAATTCGAGTACGGAGGCGTTTGAAATGGGCACCTTTTTTCACAGTTACTCAATCGACCCTGCAGCATAAGAAGTTAAACAGGTTCCTTTTTTTAGATCTGATGGGGCAGTTTTAACTAATCTCATGCAGAACATTTTATAACTTAAAGTCTCAATAAATCACTGGGTATATTCCATTAATTTAGAAGTCATAATGTCACGAATCTTCCGCCGAAGTCGGTTTCCTCTTCCTTGTTTGAGCGGCGTTCGTTATGGACTGGTTTGCGACGGGAGTTCAACACATATTCGGTGGTGTCGGGTGGCTCGGGTGTTTGCCTCATTAACTCTAATTTCCTCCCAACACCCGGATTCCGGGAGCACCCCCACAGTAAAAAAGCTGACTAGCATAGCCTAGCATAAGCGTCACAAGTAAATACTAGCATCTAAATATCATTAAATCACAAGTCCAAAGACACCAGACCTGAAAAGATACACATCTTGTGAATCCAGCCATCATTTCTGATTTTTAAAATGTTTTAACAGGGAAGACACAATAGATGGTAAATCTATATAGCTAACCACTTGTTTAGCAAAAGAACACCCACTTTTTTTTTACTCCACTCAGTTTTTTACCCCATCAGTAGCTATCAACAAATTCGACCCAAATAAAGATATGTATAGCCAGTAACCAAGAAAACACTTCATAAGATGACCAGTCTGATAACATATTAGTTGTATAGCCATATGTTTGTTTTAGACAAAAATTTGCATATTTACGGTAGAAATCACAGTTCTTAGCATTGCAGCTGCATCTGAAATAGTTGCCGAAGGCTGCCAGAATAACTTACAGAGACCAACGTCAAATACCTAATTACTTCATGCTTGAACACATTTCTGAAAAATCACAGCGTACAGCAAATGAAGCCCAACAATCGTTGTTGAATCCAGCCAATATGTCAGATTTTTAAAGTGTTTTACAGCGAAAACACAATATAGCATTATATTAGCGTACCACAATAGCCAGAAACACAACCGCATTTACAGGCAGCAAAAGGTTAGCGACTCGTAACAATCCAGCAAAAAGATATATCATTGGACTACACCTTGATATACTTCATCAGATGACAGTGCCTGTAAACATCATATTTACACAATGCATATCAGGTTTTGGTTTCGAAAATGTGCATATCTTAGCAGCGACCACATTCGTAGGTTATAGCAATGTGTGATCAGTGGCAACAGGTCATGCATTCTGGCCGGTGGCGCCATCTTGGAAAGGCACCTTAATGTATCGAATACATAATCGTAACTTGACTAAAAATATACAGGTTGGACAGCAAATGAAAGATGCATTAGTTATTAATGCAACCGCTGAAGTTAGATTTTTAAAATTAACGTTACTAGACATACATGTGTGCGTTACAGCCAGACTAGTGCCGCAATAATGGCGGACAATGCGTTTACACTTTTTCCACATAAATACGTAATAAACATCATAAATAGCTCTTACTTTTGGACGAGCTTCCATCAGAATCTTGGGCAAGGTGTCTTTGTCCAAAAGAATCGTTGCTTGGTTGTAAAACCGTCGTCTTTAACTTCGGAATTAGGCAGCTAACATTAGCTATGGTGGCCACAACATGCCCAAATGTTCAACAAGCGCAATACTAAGGAAATTCGTTATGAATTGCTTGTTAATCTAACACCTATATCGAATTAAATTACAGACGGATATAGCTAAGGCCGATAACTGAGCGTTTCAAAATGCCATCCTGAGTTCTTGCTTTGCGCAATGACGAACGACGAAAAGAGAGCTCCCTTCGTTCCTTGGCCTTTTATAARCTCTGAGAACTACGTAGACACTCCATTCCACTTCTCATTGGTTACTGACATCCAGGGGAAGGCGGGTGCAGTTCATGTCGACCCATAGGATACATACAGAGCTTTAAACTGATCTGAGAACAGAGCCTCGTTTTCAGACCTTCGCAGTTCCTGTCATGAATTTCGCTGCAGAAAGAGTTCTGGTTCACCCACAGACATAATTCAAACGGTTTTAGAAACTAGAGATTGTTTTCTATCCAATAGTAATAATAATATGCATATTGTACGAGCAAGAATTGAGTACGAGGCAGTTTAATTTGGGAACGATAAATGTCCAAGTTGAAACAGCACCCCCTGTAGTGTCAAGAGTTAAACTGCTCCGGTTATTACCCAGTTCTGCTCTCCTGCGCCTGACTTCCCTGCAGCCAGTTACACACCTCTTACACCAAAAATGGATGTAGCAACTAAGGATTCTAGCTTTAATTGTTCCCTTTTATTTTGGCTTCAGTAATTATATGCTGTATTGTATTACAAACTAATACAGTAATGGGTAGAAGTAAATACTATCCACAGATCATTGTTATTGTATTTGTCATATTGTATTGTATAGATAGCTAAGATAGCTTTTCAAAGCAAACACCAGTTCAGCCAGTTAAAACACTGCGAGTGTCACGTTCCTGACCTATTTTATGTTATTTTTATATGTTTAGTTGGTCAGGGCGTGAGTTGGGGTGGGCATTGTATGTTGTGTGTGTTTTGTTTTGTCTATGGGTGTTGTAGGTGTATGGGGTAGAGAAGAGTGAGGTTTTCTAGTTATGTCTATGGCTGCCTAGATTGGGTCTCAATCAGAGACAGCTGTCATTCATTTGTCTCTGATTGGGAGCCATATTTAAGGTAGCCATAGGCAGTAGGCTTTTGTGGGTAGTTGTCTTGTTGAACGTTTGTTGCTTGTATGTGCACTTACGTTATCTAGCTTCACGGTTGTTTTTGTTAGTTTGTGTTTAGTGTTCGTTTTTGTGTTTTCTCTCTCTTCTCTAATAAAGAAGATGTATTTTGCACACGCTGCGCCTTGGTCGAATCACTACTCCTCCTCTTCGTATGAAGAGGAGGAGGAACACCGTGACAGCGAGATAGAAATAGAGAGAGAATGAGAGAATGCGAAAGACTGAGGGGGAGTGAAGGTGAAGAAAGGATTGAGTAAAAAGCTGTCTGGGTGATTTGAATGAGTTGTGACATTTTTATTATTAATTAGCAGTTTTCAACCAGCCAAATGAAATCAATATGTTGGAGTGAAACAAATTTCAGCAGGCCGTTGGAATCAATTGGGGGGAGTTTTTATTTACATAACTAACACTAAGAACCCAGATTGGCGGGGCTTTTAATTAAAGCGACATAAACCAAAAGGCAATTTTTCTTCTGCTGCTCACTTCTAATCTCATTTGCAATTTCTTCACTATTTTCTCTTTCTCTCACTTTCTTTCTTCTTGAGCAGAAAATACTCAAGTACATGCATGTGTGTTGTGTACACATATGCACACACACACACGCACGCTCGCGCGCACACACACACTTTAATAATCCCTCCCTCTCACCTCTTAATCAGACAACCAGTAAAATGGGATTAGAAACCATCTGCTGATATTCCGAGTTTCCAAGCAGGAGATTTTTTCCTTGTTTACTAAGCTGTGGTTTTCCTCCTGGGAGAGAGACACAATCCCACAGTGATGAAAGTTTCAGATCAGGGAGAACATACATCTTAACTATACGTCTAGATCTCAAACCCCTCCTATGTGCTACTGTAATATGATTTAACCCCTCAAACTGTTGGAAGCACACAAAAAGTACATATCTTTCTCTTCATCTCTCTCTCTCTCTCTCTCTCTCTGTCTTTCTTTCTCTCACTTTAAACAACAAAGATCTGCTATAACTATATTTCCCTCCCTCCCTCCGAGGTACGTAGCGCAACAGTTAATCCCTGTCTAATTTATTACCCAGATGCCCTTGTTCTGAAGGCACATTAGCAACACACAGACACAGCACACTGGCCTCATTCATCCTTTTATCACACACATCAAAACAATCACAACACACACACACACACACACACACAACACACACACACACACACACACCACACACACACACACATCACACACACACAACACACACACCTGGTCGCATTAGCCATCTTAATTACAGTACAGAACAACCAGAAATTAATTATCCATTAAAGCACCAGTGCCCACATGAAAACATGTCATAGTATACTATGGTATGAAGACTATGTGCTGTGTTTTTGGACTGCAGTATACTGTAGTATTTACTGTAGAGTTTTTGGACTGTAGAATACTGTAGTATTTACTGTAGTGCTTTTGGACTGTAGAATACTGTAGTATTTACTGTAGTGCTTTTGGACTGTAGTATACTGTAGTATTTACTGTAGAGTTTTTGTGGACATTACTGTAGTATACTGTAGTATTTAATGTTGGAGGCGTACTGGAAAGATGGAGGAGGGGAGAACAAAGTTGGAGGTGGGGATGAGAGGAGGGATCGGAAAGGAGAGGAGGGTTGGAGACAGGGGAAGATAAGTTTGCAGACAGGTGTGGGGTAGAGGTGGGAGGAGGAGTGCGAGAGGGAGAGAAAAGTACAGTACTTTGGTATGATCTGAAGCGAGAGTATAAATAAAACAGGTAGTGACATACAGTATTGTGTCACAGCTGTGCTGGGCCTGACAGAGAAGCCTTAGAGAGAACATGTAGTGGACTATTCTATAGTGCCTCTGCTGTCTCTGCTGTCTCTGTTACAGTGATACTGCTGTCTTCGTCATTGTCTCTGTCAGACATGATGGGCTATGATGAACCTGAGAAACAACAGTGCTAGCTGAAGGCTACTCACATTCACAGCTTGCTGCTTCGCTCTGCTCGGAGCCTCTTAGCACACTGTAACTTACTGCCTTTCTCACCTGATACCCAAGAGGAAGAGGAATAATATCCCTCCACCACTGAAACACATGTCCTGTCTTCATGAAAAATGCTGTTTATGGTTTTGCCTTGTTGTTGTAGCAGAACGTGTCAAGGAATAAAGGCATGTAGATTTGTCACTGTCAGCCAAATTACTTTTATATTCACCTCTATCTTCTCCCTGGCAACAGTAACACTACAGGAAAGCGAAGAGGAGATGAACAACAGACTACATCTCTATTAAGGTGAATTTGTCCTTAGACGAAGAAGAAGATTAGAAGAGGAATCGCAGGATCAAAAAGAATAGAATAATACTTAAGACTTATAGAATAAGACTTGAACAGGATCAGTCCCACATATCCTGTATTGGACCTGTTGTACAGCTGTATTGTATTCTTCAAACAGAAACACTCAAACTGAATATTCTCCATCTGCAACTATCTCCATCATCACTATGATGGTTTGGTCTGAATGAGTACAGTACAGTAGAGTATGTCATCTGATCAATAGACTCAGACCTGCCAGCCCAGTCTGCTTCCTGGCCCGTGGCGCCGGCCTCCCATCAACGCTACAGCCTAATGTTAGCTACAGCACCTATCTATCATCTGAAGGAAATTATAGCTCATGTAAATAAATACATTTCTTTATGAAAGAAAAACAAGCATTAGTTTCCCCATTAAACCCACCTGTGACTGTCTGTGCAGTCTTTGTGAAGCGGTAGGTGGGCTTCACGCACACACACGCACACACGCACACACAGACCCATACACACACGCACTGTTCTAAAGACTGAAACACTCTCTAGATATCCTATATAGGCACACCCATACAGCACCAACCCTCCTCAATCAGACTGGCCCTTCAGCGATGTGGAGTGTTTTCCTACGTTGACAGGCAGAATGGATGGCTTCCATTACACTGTACAAGAAACACCTTCTGTGGGGAGGAAGGTAGTACATTTGTTTTTTTAATAGCTTTGGTACTAATTTCACAAGTATGTGGTACATTTTCACAACTCTTATTACAAAACTCTAGTCTGGTCACAGTATTTTATTTATAAACCTGTCATTGTGAATTAATTTGGATTGTAAACATCTCTCACCACACAACCATTGATTAAAACTATATGTTTATTGTGAAATGTAATGAGAACATTGGTTTAATCACCAAAACACAACAATGATATCTTTTCAATTTAGTCATTTTAACTACCAGTTAATCCAACAGCAAACAATTCAAGGTATGTGTTTCAAATCGCCCTTAGATGTGCTGAAAGTTATATGGTAGAGTTCTGTAAATTACACATTTTTCACATTAGGCAAAATTACACAACAACATTGACAGAAAATATCAATCCAATGTGTAATCAAAGGTGAATGTCAACAGTGAAGAGGAGACTTTGGGATGCTAGCCTTCCAGGCAGAGTTGCTAAGAAAAAGCCATATCTCAGACTGGCCAATAAAAATAAAAGATTAAGATGGGCAAAGAACACAGACACTGGACAGAGGAACTCTGCCTAGAAGGCCAGCATCCCGGAATCGCCTCTTCACTGTTGACGTTGAGACTGGTGTTTTGAAGCTGCCAGTTGAGGATTTGTGAGGCATCTGTTTCTCAAACTAGTAGACAACTCTAATGTACTTGTCCTCTTGCTCTGTTGTGCACCGGGGCCTCCCACTCCTCTTTCTATTCTGGTTGGAGCGAGTTTGCACTGTTCTGTAAAGGGAGTAGTACACAGCGTTGTATGAGATCTTCAGTTTCTTGGCAATTTCTCGCATTGAACAGCCTTCATTTCTCAGAACAAGAATAGACTGACGAGTTTCAGAAGAAAGTTCTTTGTTTCACAGGCCATTTTGAGCCTGTAGTCGAACCCACAAATGCTGATGCTCCAGATACTCAACTAGTCTAAAGAAGGACAGTTTTATTGCTTCTTTAATCAGAACAACAGTTTTCAGCTGTGCTAACATAATTGCAAAAGATCTAATGATCAAATAGCCCTTTAAAATGATAAACTTGGATTAGCTAACACAACGTGCCATTGGAACACAGGAGTGATGGTTGCTGATAATGGGCCTCTGTAGATGTAGATATTAGATATGTAGATATTTGTCAGAGTCTATCTAAAAGATAGCGAAGGAGTCAGGCGCAGGACACAGGTAAGAGTAACAATCACTGATTTACTCAATCCAAAACGTAACAAAATCCCGTTCCAAACAATGACAAAACAGGACTCAAAATACAACACACCGGAATACACGAAAGACAATCACGCACAAAACAGAAAGGGAAACCAGAGTGTTAAATAAGGAACATAATTATGAGATGGGAACCAGGTGTGTAAACAGACAAAACAAAAAGAAAAATGAAACATGGATCGGTGGCGGCTAGAAAGCCGGTGACGTCGACCCCCGAACACCGCCCGAACAAGGAGAGGGAACAACTTCGGTGGAAGTTGGACAATGGACAATATAATGGACAATATTCCATAAAAAATCTGCCATTTCCAGCTACAATAGTAATTTACAACATTAATGTCTACACTGTATTTCTGATCAATTTCATGTTATTTTAATGGACAAAAAATGTCTAAGTGACCCCAAACTTTTGAACGGTAGTGTATATATAATTGCAACATAGGTGTACTGTCTGTAATCAAATGTAAATGTAAATGAATGAAAATAAAACATAACGTTTAGCATGCATCAAGCCTGTCTAAGCATTTGACCATCATTTTTCATCCACATCACATTGAATGTCCTCATTGTTCATGCACCGCGGGAAAAACCTTTTGGCATGGTAAATCCAAGCTTGACATTGGTCTGCATTGATGTCGTCACATGCCTCATCCATGGACAGAAGGAGAGTGGCACGCTCATGATTGTACACCTTCCACCTCCATGCCGAAAAATAGGGTTGAGGAAGGGTGGGGGCAGGTATAGGGTCACGAATGGGGGATGTGCCCGAAACCATGCCTGAACCACCTCTGCATGGTGGAACCTGACACTGTCCCACACAATGACATTGGTGACCTCTTCGCCTTGACAGGCCTGCTCAATTTAATTGGGAAACACAATGAGGTGTGCAGCGTTGTAGCTTCCAAGTAATGGCCTATGTCCTACCACACCATCTTCAGAGATAGCTGCGCACATGGAGATGTTTCCCCCATGTTGTCCAGGCAATTGGACGGTCACCCATTTGGTCAGGTTGAAGCCCGCTTCATCAACAAAGATACACTTGTGATGGTTCACAGCAGCATCAAGCACCACCACCCTCTAAAACATTATTTTGGTTAGTTATTTTGGTAGCATGTGCATCAAATAGTAACAGTAATACAGTATATAGTGCTGTAAATGAACATACTTGGCTCACAGTTGTTTCACCCCGCAGTTGTTTCTCTCTAAAGGTACCAGGTAAATGTTTTTCATAGATACCTGCTGCTTCTCCAAAAGGCAGGTGATTGTTTGGTAAACTGATGGATGCCACATTGGCAAAGGTGTCAGTGTTCTCCTCAATGGACTGCTTTATTTTAGACAGCCATATGTCATTGCTGGCCAACGCCATTTCCACCACTGCCCACTCCTGCTGGTCGGTCAGCACACGGCTACGGCCACCACCATGGGTTCTTCTGTCAATTCTGAGGGTAGAACGGAGTATACTACCAATAGATTATACTGTAAGAATACTGTAACATGCTTTGAATTTACAAACAGTTGAAGTTGGAAGTTTACATACACTTAGGTTAGAGTCATTAAAACTCGTTTTTCAACCACTCCACAAATTTCTTTTTAACAAACTATAGTTTTGGCAAGTCGGTTAGGACATCTACTTTGTGCATGACACAAGTCATTTTTCCAACAATTGTTTGTGGGCAGAACTGAAAAAGCTTGTGCGAGCAAGGAGGCCTACAAACCTGACTCAGTTACACCAGCTCTGTCAGGAGGAATGGGCCAAAATTCACCCAACTTATTGTCGGAAGCTTGTGGAAGGCTACCCGAAATGTTTGACCCAAGTTAAACAATTTAAAGGCAATGCTACCAAATACTAATTGAGTGTATGTAAACTTCTGACCCACTGGGAATGTGATGAAAGAAACAAAAGCTGAAATAAATGATTCTCTCTTCTATTATTCTGACATTTCACATTCTTAAAATAGAGTGGTGATCCTAACTGACCTAAGACAGTTAATTTTTACGAGGATTAAGTGTCAGGAATTGTAAACAAATAGTTTAAATGTATTTGGCTAAGCTGTATGTAAACTTCCGACTTCAACTGTACCTAAATGTTTAATATCCATAATTTGTATGTTTATTTATTTGAATTGTGCGCCCTCCAATTTCACCGGATGTTGTCGACAGGTGTCCCGCTGATGGGACGCCTAGCCCTAATTAACCAAGTTTATTCTCCCAGATGGTCAATACAGCTGCATCAGACAAAACATGTTTCCACCAACACAAGTATATATACCCCAATTTAGATGCACTTCTCCTTCTCCCCAATCCTTACATATTTTATGGTTCGACAGGAAGACAAAGTGATGGGGTAATGAACCGCTCCTCCTCCCTTAAGGTGACCTGACCTGACCTCAACCCCCTTGATGCCTAATTCAAAGCTCTCCACCCGTATCACCTACATGTATTTTGCTAAGGTGTATGTAAACTTCTGACTTCAACTGTACAAATATGTAATTTACTGTAAATATAATGGTAAAGCATAGTGCATATCCTGCAGACTTACTGGTTTTCTTGGCAAAATGTTCTCATGATCGAATTCACAGCTGATCTTTTCAAATTGGGGTGAACTAATCTGGCAGCCTCTGCCATGGTAAGGCCTCTGTTTACCACATGGTCAATGATGATGTCTCAGACTTCATTAGACACAACAGTTCCCTGCCGTCTACCTCCCTCTCTCTGATGTCCAACTCTTTGATGGGGCCCATGCCCACCTCTTTGACCTCTTTGACGGGGCCCATGCCCACCTCTTTGACCTCTTTGACGGTTTACCATGCCCACCTCTTTGAACTCTTTGATGGGGCCCATGCCCACCTCTTTGAACTCTTTGATGGGGCCCATGCCCACCTCTTTGACCTCTTTGATGGGGCCCATGCCCACCTCGGTTGAACTCTTGATTGGGGCCATGCCCACCCTTTTGACCTCTTTGATGGGGCCCATGCCCACCTCTTTGACTCTTTGGATGGGGCCCATGCCCCACCTCTTTGACCTCTTTGATGGGGCCCATGCCCACCTCTTTGACCTCTTTGATGGGCCCATGCCCACCTCTTTGACCTCTTTGATGGGGCCCATGCCACCTCTTTGACCTCTTTGATGGGGCCCATGCCCACCTCTTTGACCTCTTTGATGGGGCCCATGCCCACCTATTTTGACCTCTTTGACGGTTTACCATACCCACTCTTTGAGACTCTTTGATGGGGCCCATGTGCCCACCTCTTTGACCTCTTTGATGGGGCCCATGCCCACCTCTTTGACCTCTTTGATGGGGCCCATGCCCACCTCTTTGACCTCTTTGATGGGGCCCATACCCACCTCTTTGACCTCTTTGATGGGGCCCATGCCCACCTCTTTGAACTCTTTGATGGGGCCCATGCCCACCTCTTTGACCTCTTTGACGGTTTACCATGCCCAGCTCTTTGAACTCTTTGATGGGGCCCATGCCCACCTCCCTGACGGGCCCCTTGTCCACAAGCTCTTTGATTTCTTCCTCTCCCTTGCTGTCTATCCTGCTCCATGTTGAAAGAAATTGCAAGTGTTCACACACCCTTTATGTGGTGACCAATTGTGGCTACCACTATGTGAAATCAATTTGCAATAATGCTTAGTCATTATGTATGGTTATCATGAATCATACATGTAATTTAGATGTTCATACTTTACAAACATTTTATTTCTGTAGTTTTCAAATTCCATATATAGTAGACAAACCAGTTAAAATCTGTAGGTTTACCAAACGGTTAAGTGATTAACCATTTAAGCACAGTTGGATTAAGTGATGGTCAAATGTATTTAAACAAATGAGGAGTATTGTGAGCATTGCATTGTGAAAGGTATTTACTTTATATGAAAGGTATTTCTAGATTAAATACTGATTAGGTTTGGTGAAAAAGTTCCTGTGTGATTTTCTGTGTTGTACTTAGTCAGTTGAAAATGTGCTTAAAGTTTTGAAAAAAACTTCCTTTTTGATTTTCTGTTCTGCATTTTGTACTGAAAGTTTTTACCACATACTTGTGAAAATAGTACCAAAGCGATAAAAAATAACTCTATACGAGAGATGGAAGGAGAGGGCTGGGCCGCTAGTTGAGAACAAGTTCTCATTTGCAACTGCGACCTGGCCAAGATAAAGCAAAGCAGTGTGACACAGACAACAACACAGAGTTACACATGGAGTAAAAAATAAACAAGCCAATAACACAATAAACAAGTCGATGACACAGTAGAAAAAAGAAAGTCTATATACAGTGTGTGCAAAAGGCATGAGGAGGTAGGCAATAAATAGGCCATAGGAGCGAATAACTACAATTTAGTAGATTAACACTGGAGTGATGAATGAGCAGATGATGATGTGCAAGTAGAGATACTGGTGTGCAAAAGAGCAGAAAAGTAAATAAAATAAAAACAGTATGGGGATGAGGTAGGTAGATTGGGTGGGCTATTTACAGATGGACTATGTACAGCTGCAGCGATCGGTTAGCTGCTCAGATAGTTGATGTTTAAAGTTGGTGAGGGAAACAACAGTCTCCAACTTCAGCGATTTTTACAACTTGTTCCAGTCACTGGCAGCAGAGAACTGGAAGGAAAGGCGGCCAAATGAGGGGTTGGCTTTGGGGATGATCAGTGAGATATACCTGCTGGAACGCGTACTACGGGTGGGTGTTGTTATCGTGACCAGTGAACTGAGATAAGGCGGAGCTTTACCTAGCATAGACTTATAGATGACCTGGAGCCAGTGGGTCTGGCGACGAGTATGTAGCGAGGGCCAGCCGACTAGAGCATACAGGTCGCAGTGGTGGGTGGTATAAGGTGATTTGGTAACAAAACGGATAGCACTGTGATAGACTGCATCCAGTTTGCTGGCTATTTTGTAGATGACATCGCCGAAGTCGAGGATCGGTAGGATAGCCAGTTTTACTAGGGTAAGTTTGGCGGCGTGAGTGAAGGAGGCTTTGTTTCGAAATAGAAAGCCGATTCTAGATTTGATTTTGGATTGGAGATGTTTAATATGAGTCTGGAAGGATAGTTTACAGTCTAGCCAGACACCTAGGTATTTATAGATGTCCACATATTCTAGGTCGGAACCGTCCAGGGTGGTGATGCTAGTCGGGCGTGCGGGTGCAGGCAGCGAACGGTTGAAAAGCATGCATTTGGTTTTACTAGCGTTTAAGAGCAGTTGGAGGCCAYGGAAGGAGTGTTGTATGGCATTGAAGCTCGTTTGGAGGTTAGTTAGCACAGTGTCCAAGGAAGGGCCAGAAGTATACAGAATGGTGTCGTCTGCATAGAGGTGGATCAGGGAATCGCCCGCAGCAAGAGCGGCATCATTGATATATACAGAGAAAAGAGTCAGCCCGAGAATTGAACCCTGTGGTAACCCCATAGAGACTGCCAGAGGTCCGGACAACATGCCCTCCGATTTGACACACTGAACTCTGTCTGCAAAGTAGTTGGTGAACCAGGCGAGGCAGTCATTAGAAAAACCAAGGCTATTGAGTCTGCCGATAAGAATACGGTGATTGACAGTGTCAAAAGCCTTGGCCAGGTCGATGAAGACGGCTGCACAGTACCGTCTTTTATCGATGGCGGTTATGATATCATTTAGTACCTTGAGCGTGGCTGAGGTGCACCCGTGACCGGCTCGGAAGCCGGATTGCACAGCGGAGAAGGTACGGTGGGATTTGAAATGGTCAGTGATCTGTTTATTAACTTGGCTTTCGAAGACTTTAGATAGGCAGGGCAGGATGGATATAGGTCTGTAACAGTTTGGGTCTAGGGTGTCACCCCCTTTGAAGAGGGGGATGACCGCGGCAGCTTTCCGATCTTTAGGGTTCTCAGACGATACGAAAGAGAGGTTGAACAGGCTGGTAATAGGGGTTGCAACAATGGCGGCGGATAGTTTTAGAAAGAGAGGGTCCAGATTGTCTAGCCCAGCTGATTTGTACGGGTCCAGGTTTTGCAGCTCTTTCAGAACATCTGCTGTCTGGATTTGGGTGAAGGAGAAGCTGGAGAGGCTTGGACGAGTAGCTGCGGGGGAGGCGGAGCTGTTGGCCGGGGTTGGAGTAGCCAGGAGGAAGGCATGGCCAGCCGTTGAGAAATGCTTATTGAAATTTTCGATTATCATGGATTTATCAGTGGTGACCGTGTTCCCTGCCTCAGTGCAGTGGGCAGCTGGGAGGAGGTGCTCTTGTTCTCCATGGACTGTACAGTGTCCCAAAACGTTTTGGAGTTAGAGCTACAGGATGCGAATTTCTGCTTGAAAAAGCTAGCCTTTGCTTTCCTGATACCCGGGTCAGGTCGATTAGAAAGGCCTGCTCGCAGAAGTGTTTTAGGGAGCGTTTGACAGTGATGAGGGGTGGTCGTTTGACCGCGGACCCATAGCGGATACAGGCAATGAGGCAGTGATCGCTGAGATTCTGATTGAAAACAGCGGAGGTGTATTTGGAGGGCAAGTTGGTCAGGATAATGTCTATGAGGGTGCCCATGTTTACGGATTTAGGGTTGTACCTGGTGGGTTCCTTGATGATTTGTGTGAGATTGAGGGCATCTAGCTTAGATTGTAGGACTGCCGGGGTGTTAAGCATATCCCAGTTTAGGTCACCTAACAGAACGAACTCTGAAGCTAGATGGGTAGCGATCAATTCACAAATGGTGTCCAGGGCACAGCTGGGAGCGGAGGGGTGTCGATAGCAGGCGGCAACAGTGAGAGACTTATTTCTGGAGAGGTTAATTTATTTTTTATTAGAAGTTCAAACTGTTTGGATATAGACCTGGAAAGTATGACAGAACTTTGCAGGCTATCTCTGCAGTAGATTGCAACTCCTCCCCCTTTGGCAGTTCTATCTTGACGGAAAATGTTGTAGCTGGGTATGGAAATCTCAGAATTGTTGGTGGCCTTCCTAAGCCAGGATTCAGACACGGCAAGGACATCAGGGTTGGCGGAGTGTGCTAAAGCAGTGAGTAAAGCAAACTTAGGGAGGAGGCTTCTGATGTTGACATGCATGAAACCAAGGTTTTTTCAATCACATAAGTCAACAAATGAGGGTGCCTGGGCCTGGGTGTACCTCCACATCACCCGAGGAACAGAGGAGGAGTAGGATGAGGGTATGGCTAAAGGCTACCAAAACTGGTCGCCTAGAGCGTTGGGGACAAAGAATAAAAGGAGCAGATTTCTGGGCGTGGTAGAATAGATTCAGGGCATAATGTGCACACAGGGGTATGGTGGGGTGCGGGTACAGCGGAGGTAAGCCCAGGCACCTTGTGATGATAAGAGAGGTTGTATCTCTGGATAAGCTGGTTATAATGTGTGAGGTCACCGCATGAGTGGGAGGTGGGACAAAGGAGGTTTCAGAGGTATAATGAGTGGAACTAGGGGCTCTATTGTAAACTAAAACAATAATAACTAACCTAAACAACAGTATACAAGGCATATTGACATATGAGAGAGACATACAGCGAGGCATAAAGTAATCACAGGTGTTGATTTGGAGAGCTAGCTAAGACAACAACGGGTGAGACAACAACAGCTAATCAGCTAAAACAACAACAACGGGTAAAATGGCGATGAATGAGCAGAGAGGGTCAGTTAACTACACAAGGAGCCTGAGTTCGCGGCTGGGGCCGACAGATAAACAAAAATAAATAAATAAATAAACAGAATGGAGTAACGTGATTAATGGACAGTCCAGCGGGCATCAGCTATATAGCCAAGTGATCATAGGGTCCAGGGGGCAGCAAAAGAAGGAACAGGGAAGCCGCGGAGTAGTCGTTACTACGCTAGCACGCGGGCGACACAGCGTTTAAAGTTAGTAGCCCGGGGCTAGTAGAAGCGTCTGCTCCGACGTCCGACGGAGTCCGGTAGAAGGCACAGCGGATGGAGTATTCATCGGCAGACCTGTCGTGGTGGTGCGGCGGGGCGCCGTGTCGTCTAAGGATCCAAGCCAGATGGCGAAAGAGGTATTGTAGTTGTAGTAATTTACAGACAGTTAGCAGGCCGATGCTAACACGCTAACAGTTAGTAGGCCGGGGCTAAACAAGCTAGCAGTTAGCAGACCGGGTTAGCAAGCAAGCAGTTAGCAGGGGCTAGCAGTTAGCAGACCGGGGCAGGCAAGCCAGCAGTTAGTAGACCGGGGCTAGCAAGTTAGCTTTTGGGGGACGTCGCGATGGGGGTAAGTTTGTTTTTGCCTCTTCGTGCGGTGGCGTTGATAGACCAGTCGTGGAGTTAGTAGGGTTCCAAGTAGCTCTAGGTAGCTAGTAGGCCTAGCAGGTTAGCAGAATGGGCCTTCAGCCGGAGTCGCGCCTGAGGGGCCATTTGGAATCCTCGGGCAGATTATGTCGGTATTCCAGTCGTAGAGGATCGGTGGGGTTCCGTGCCCCGTATCGGCAGTAGAAAGGGTCCGGATATTGTAGCCCAGGAGTGAGCCGGGAGATGGGTCTAGCATGGGCTAGCCCCAGGCTAGCCCATGCTAGACGGAAAAGTTAGCCAGGAGTAGTCAACCCGGGTTGTGGTTAGCTAGCTGTGATGATCCAGATGAAAAGGTTCAGAGTTTGTGGTAGGAATTCGGGGATATGGAGAGAAAGATAGGTCTGGTATGCTCTGGTTTGAAGCGCGTTGTACGAACTGGCGAGAGCTTTCCGAGCTAAAGGTTAGCTGATGACCGCTAGCAGTGGTTAGCTGATTGATAGCTGGTAGCTAGTTAGCTAGCTAGCTTCAGTTGAGGTATTCCAGTTCGGAGGTAAATAGAAATACTTTAAAAAAAAACGATCCACACCACATTGGGTGAGGCGGGTTGCAGGAGAATATTTTGAAGTTGACGTTTAGGAAAAATATTAAAAAGAACGCAAAGAAAAAGATATATACACATGGGACGAGACAAGACAAAGACAAAGACATCTGACTGCTACGCCATCTTGGAATCCACTGACTGCTGTCACAGTTAATCAACTGCTACAGAATGACCATTGTCATCATCCTCATCCTCCTGATTCTCATTCTCATCATCATATTCATCCTCCTCATCATCATCATCATTATCATCATCCTCTGGGCACCAAGCAGAGCACAGCAGGACAGACTGAATATGACTGTGCTTAGCTAGGATGCTAATGCTACCACAGACATCCTATTAAATGAATATGTAATGACATGAATGCTGCTCTGTTTTTGTATGAGGAGGATGGCTAGTTTCCACAGCCTCTAACCCTTTCTCCTTTCACTGTTACCTATCTCTGAGGCTGAGAGAGGAGAGACACTGTTACCTATCTCTGAGGCTGAGAGAGGAGAGACACTGTTACCTATCTCTGAGGCTGAGAGAGGAGAGACACTGTTACCTATCTCTGAGGCTGAGAGAGGAGAGACACTGTTACCTATCTCTGAGGCTGAGAAAGGAGAGACACTGTTACCTATCTCTGAGGCTGAGAGAGGAGAGACACTGTTACCTATCTCTGAGGCTGAGAGAGGAGAGACACTGTTACCTATTGATAGGTGAGAATTATCTGTTAATTGAATGATTAGAATGTTCCGCCCTGAAACATATAATTGTATGGAAGTGATTAGAATGTATAACATCATAATCAATAAATTTGTCGTCCTAGTCAGAATTAGGGTAAAACAATATGTCTTTATGGTATTTTAAACACAGACTGTCTGAGCTCGGTGCCGACCTGACTAGAGATTTGGGAGAGAACGGGGAGTACGTCTCAAGGACAAGGTCACTAATCTCTGTCGGCTGGGTAGCAGGACATGTGTGTGCGTCTGTTAGTGTGTATTTGTGTGCGTCTGTGTATGTGTATGTGTGTGTGTATGTGTGTGCGTATGGTTGTGTGAATGTGTGGGCGTGAGAAGTCAGTATAAAATGAATTGTTTTGTATTCTTGACTTTAGAACGTTCTCTGAATAAACTGTACTAACCTTTTGTATAAACTGAGTCTTTGACTAATTATTATTATACCCATGGTCTTACAAACCTCGGGAATTGGTCAGAGCTATTGATTGATTGTTATTATTATTGGGATTGGAAATTCTCTTATCACCTATCTCTGAGGCTGAGAGAGGAGAGACAGCGAGTGAGAAGAGGAAAGAGGGACGTCACAGCTGACATTCTACCTGTCTGACTGGTGACAGGTTCAGCAGGGGTCAGATCCCTCTGTCAGCTGAGTCACCACGACAACTCCTGAGTGACAGCAGGGAGCAGCTGTAGTCTCCTCTGTATTATGTGTGATGTGTGTGTGTGTGTTGTGTGTGTGTGTGTGTGTGTGTGTGTGTGTGTGTGTTGTGTGTGTGTGTGTGTGTGTGTGTGTGTGTGTGTGTGTGTGTGTGTGTGTGTGTGTGTGTGTGTGTGTGTGTGTGTGTGTGTGTGTGAATGGAACGACAGGCAAGGACAAATGCGAGGTCAGTGCAGTCTTACAGCTCATTCTGTGTTTTCAGGAAACTGACAACAGGCTATGTCTGGCTCACGAAGAAGAAAATGCCGCACGCACGGCAGAAAATGCCGCACGCACGCACGCACGCACACACACACACACACACACACAACACACACACAACACACACACACACACACACACACACACACACACACACACACACACTGAAATGCAACAAGTTCCTTAATAGCTCTTCTCAACTTTCAGCTGAACCATCCCTGACACCACCTGACACATCATCACCAGTGTTTCCAGGAAAACAACACTATTAGAGACCAGAGTTCAACTTGATTTAAATGTGATTCCTGTAGCTTTTCATCAGCCTTCATCAGGACACAGACACTGTCACAACCACAGCAGACCACCATGTCCTTGGTGGAAGATTGTTGGCACATAGTAAAACACATGCAAGCAAGCCACACACACACACACACACACACACACACACACACACACACACACACACACACACACACACACACACACCACACACACACACCACACACACACACACACACACACACACTTGGACCGAAGACAAAACACAACATCTTTCCTCGCACCTCGTTTTCACTGCTCTCCCATGGGCAAGCCAGACAGGAAATGGGAATGACTGCTTCCTGTCTGTGTTTGCTTTGAAGAGCAACCTGAGGGGAACATGTTGTAGCGGCTCCATGTTCCTCTGCTGTCATCAGCTTCTTTGTAACCTGTGATATACTGTTTCCCCTCCACTGTTTCATCTGAAATGTAGCACTTCCCTGTGCGATTTATGTCATCACCGCCACATCCTGGTCTCTCCCACACTTACAGTAACACAGGGGACAGGGACCACCATGGAAACTAGGACGCACCTAGAGAGAGGGTTGTTTACAACCACACTGAACGACATCATCATGCCAATAATATATAGTTGTTTTTTGTGGTAGATCAATCTGGACCCAGATCACATGAGGATAGCACACAGTTCAACACAGGACAAAGTCAGCAGGACATAGTCACCTGTGGGAATCTGATTAAACCCAGGAGAAAAGTTGCTGGTTTGAATCCTGGAGCCGACAAGAATAAAAATTGGGATAATAATGTTATATTGAGGAGGAGTAGAGGATTTATGAATCTTTTGAGCTCTATGGACTTTATCCAACATGTTACTGGGCCCACCCATAACTGTGGCCATACTCTTGACCTGGTTATTACCAAGGGGCTTTCTATCACAGGATGTTGGTGGCACCTTAATTGGGGAGGACGGGCTTGTGGTAATGGCTGGAGCGGAATCAGTGGAATGGTATCAAATACATCAAACACATGGTTTCCATATGTTTGATGACATTCCATTCACGCCATTCCGGCCCTTTATTATGAGCTATCCTCCCCTCAGCAGCCTCCTGTGCTTTCTATTGATATATCCTCTATTGTTGATGTTGCTTTATCTGATCACCACTGTGTATTTTTTACTACCTTATTTCCCATAGCACAGGGTAATACATTAAAAAACGCATTATTAAGAAACGCTATCTTACCACTGAAGTTGCTACAGATTTTATTGAGTGTATGAACAATACTCCACCACCTATTCTTCCTTCCTCTTGTGATGATTTAGTTAATACATTTAATAGCAAATTAAGGGCATCAATTAATGCCATAGCTCCTGTAAAGTTGAAAAGGCCACATCCAAACAGAGTGTTCCTTGGATGAGTGAGGAAACTCATCAATTAAAAAGAAATTACAGAAAGGCAGAAATTCAAAAAGTCAAAGTTGCAGGTCCATTATGATATTCTGAGAGAGCAACTTGGCATATATAACAAGGCAATTATAAATGCCAGACGGGCTTATTTTTCTAACTTGATCACTATTAATCAGAATAATTTGAGAGTGCTCTTCTCGACCATTGATGGCATGATAAATCCTACCCCCGCAAATCTATGTGAACTTTCGTCCACATCTAAATGTGATGAGTTTCCGGCATATTTCAGAGATAAGATAACCAACACTAAGATGTGTATCAGTCAAGCAAGACCTGATGAGAAATGTGATGGTACAGTATGTGCCCTATCCTAAAACGCAAAGGCACTATGGATTTATTTTCCCTGATTGACACAGACACACTACCGGTCAAAAGTTTTAGAACACCTACTCATTCAAGGGTTGTTCTTTATTTGTACTATTTTCTACATTGTAGAATAATAATGAAGACATCAAAACTATGAAATAACACATATGGAATCATGTAGTAACCAAAAAATGTTGATCAAATGAAAAATGTGAGATTCTTCAAATAGCCACCCTTTGCCTTGATGACAGCTTTGCACACTCTTGGCATTCTCTCAACCAGCTTCACCTGGAATGCTTTTCCAACAGTCTTGAAGGAGTTCCCACATATGCTGAGCACTTGTTGGCTGCTTTTCCTTCACTCTGCGGTCCGACTCATCCCAAACCATCTCAATTTGGTTGAGGTTGGGGGATTATGGATGCCAGGTCATCTGATGCAGCACTCCATCACTCTAATTATTGGTAAAATAGACCTTACACAGCCTGGAAGTGTGTTGGGTCACTGTCCTGTTGAAAAACAAATGATAGTCCCACGAAGACCAAACCAGATGGGATGGTGTATTGCTGCAGAATGCTGTGGTAGCCATGCTGGTTAAGTGTCCCTTGAATTCTAAATAAATCACAGACAGTGTCAACAGCAAAGCACCCCCACACCATAACACCTCCTCCTCCATGCTTTACGGTGGGAAATACACATGCGTAGATGCGCAAAAATCTAAAATTTGGACTCCAGAACAAAGGACACATTTCCACCGGTCTAATGTCATTGCTTGTGTTTCTTGGCCCAAGCAAGTCTCTTCTTCTTATTGGTGTCCTTTTGTAGTGGTTTCTTTGCAGCAATTCGACCATGAAGGCCTGTTTCACGCAGTCTCCTCTGAACAGTTGATGCTGAGATGTATCTGTTACTTGAACTCTGTGAAGCATTTATTTGGGCTGCAATTTCTGAGGCTGGTAACTCTAATGAACTTATCCTTTGCAGCAGAGGTAACTCTGGGTCTTCCAATCCTGTGGCGATCCTCATGAGAGCCAGTTTCATCTTTAGCGCTTGATGGTTTTTGCGACTGCCCTTGAAGAAACTTTCAAAGTTCTTGAAATTTTCCGGATTGACTGACCTTCATGTCTTAAAGTAATGATGGACTGTCGTTTCCCCGTGCCGCCCCCGCAAGATGCCGTCCTGGGCTGCCCATGTCACCTATATCTAAATCCAGCACTGGCACAGAGACAGACTTATTTAAAGTGGTAAATTATCTAAGAGCCAACACAGATGCCAAACAGCTCTCCGCCCTTGTACTCTTAGATGTACAGTGCCTTTGGAAAGTATTCAGACCCCTTGACTTTTTCCACATTTTGTTACATTACAGACTTATTCTAAAATGTATTAAATCTACACACAATACCCCATAATGACAAAGTGAAAACAAGTTTTTAGGAACCCCCCCCMCCCCCCCCCCSCAMMACMGMMMYMCCTAATTTACATAAGTATTCAGACCCTTTGCTATGAGACTCGAAATTGAGCTCAGGTGCATCCTGTTTCCATTGATCATCCTTGAGATGTATCTACAACTTGATAGGAGTCCACCTGCGGAAAATGACATTGACTGAACATGATTTGGAAAGGCACACATCTATCTATATTAGGTCTCACAGTTGACAATGCATGTCAGAGATTAAACCAGGCCATGACGTCGAAGGAATTGTCCGTAAAGCTCTGAGACAGGATTGTGCCAAGGCACAGATCTGGGGAAGGGTATCAAAACATTTCTGCAGCATTGAAGGTCCCCAAGAACACAGTGGCCTCCATCATTCTTAAATGGAATACGTTTGGAACCACCAAGACTCTTCCTAGAGCTGGCCGCCCGGCCAAACTGAGCAATCGAGGGAGAAGGGCCTTGGTCAGAGAGGTGACCAAGAACCCGATGGTCACTCTGACAGTGCTCTAGAGTTGCTCTGTGGAGATGGAAGAACCTTTTAGATGGACAACCATCTCTGCAGCACTCCACCAATCAGGCCTTTATGGTAGAGTGGCCAGACGGAAGCCACTCCTCAGGAAAAGGCACATGACAGCTCGCTTGGAGTTTGCCAACAGGCACCTAAAGACTCTCAGAGCATGAGAAACAAGATTCTCTGGTCTGATATAACCAAGATGAACACTTTGGCCTGAATGCCATGCGTCACATCTGGAGGAAACCTGGCACCATCCCTACGGTGAAGCATAGTGGTGGCAGCATTATGCTGTGAGGATGTTTTTCAAAGGCAGGGACTGGGAGACTAGTCAGGATCGAGGCAAAGATGAACGAAGCAAAGTACAGAGAGATCCTTAATAATGAAAACCTGCTCCAGAGCGCTCAGGACTTCAGACTGGTAGAAGGTTCAACTTCCAACAGGACAATGACCCTAAGCAACAGCCAAAACAATGCAGGAGTGGCTTCAGGACAAGTCTCTGAATGCCCTTGAGTGGCCCAGCCAGAGCCTGGACTTGAACCTGATTGAACATCTCTGGAGAGACATGAAAATAGCTGTGAGGCAACGCTACCCATCCAGCCTGACAGAGCTTGAGAGGATCTGTGGAGAAGAATGGAGAAACTCCCCAAATACAGGTGTGCCAAGTTTGTAGCGTTATATCCAAGAAGACTTGAGGCTGTAATCAGTGCCAAAGGTACTTCAACAAAGTACTGAGTAACGGTCTGAATACATATGTAAATGTGATATTTTATATATATTATTTTTTTCATAAATTAGCATAAAAATAAAAAATCAATGATTTGTCATTATGGGGTATTGTGTGTAGATTGATGAAGAAACAATTCATTCAATTTTAGAATAAGGCTGTAACCTAACAAAATGTGGAAAAAGTCAGAGGGTCTGAATACTTCTCGATGGCTCTGTAAATACACTATTGACCATGATGTCCTTCTGGACAGACGGGAGAGGTGGGTTGGCCTCTCCGGTCCAGTTCTAAATTGGTTTAGAACCTATTTAAAAAACCTCTTAAGGATCTGCCTCTTTTTTCAATTTTCGCCTAAAATGACATTCCCAAATCTATGACATACTCAGGCCCTAAAGCAAGGATATGCATATTCTTGATACCATTTGAAAGGAAACACTTTGAAGTTTGTGGAAATGTGAAAGGAATGTTAAACTTTATGTAACTGGGCAAGTCAGTTAAGAATACATTTTTATTTACAATGGCGGCCTACCGGGGAACAGTAGGTTAACTGCCTTGTTCAGGGGTAGAATGACATATTCTTACCTTGTCAGCTCGGGGACTCAATCCAGCAACCTTTCAGTTACTGGTTCAATGCTCTAACCACTAGGCTACCTGCCACCCCAAAATGTAGGAGACTATATCACATTAGATCTGGTAAAAGATAATACAAAGAAAAAAACACGTTTTTTTGTATTTTTTTGTACCATCATCTTTGAAATGCAAGAGAAAGGGCATAATGAATTATTCTAGCCCAGGCGCAATTTAGACTTTGGACACTAGATGACAGCACTGTATGTGCAAAAATTGCATATCTATGCAAAATGTTGTATCAAGACTGCCCAAATGTGCCTAAAATGTGCCTTTTTGTCACCCGTGTTGAACATAACTCAGAGAAAATACATTACACAAGTGGCATTCAACAATGTTCGATTTTGGGTCAGATACTGTTCAGTTTATATATGTTACCCCTTGGCAGCGTTATCAGAAATCACAGCATTGATTTTCACTTCTACGTAGACGATACACAACTTTACATTTCTGTGTCACCAGAGGATTTTAGTTCCACGATTAATCATTGGAATGTATTAGTGATTTAAATACTTGGATGGTTCACAACTTCCTCCAGCTAAATCAAGACAGGACCGAGGTACTTATTGTTGGAGCCAAAGCATAGAAAGGGAATCTAGCCGCATATTTGAATTAACGGGCAATAAAGATAAAACACCAGGTAAAAACCCTAGTTTTTATTTTAGATTCTGAACTAAATTTCATATCACACATTACGAATGTGACCAAAATAGTTTTTTACCACCTGAGGAACATTGCCAAGGTGTGGCCGTTTCTCTCTCAGGCGGACACAAAGAGACTCATCCATGGTTTAATTACAAGCAGCCTTGACTACTGTAATGCTCTCCTGTCTGGTCTGCCCAAGAAAGCCATTGGTCAACTGAAAAACATACAGAATGCTGCAGCACGGGTAATGACCAAGACCTGACGGAGAGCACACATTACACCGATTTTAAAGTCTCTGCACTGGCTGCTTGTGAGTTTTAGAATTAATTTTAAGATTCTTCTATTGGTTTTTAAATCAATCCACAATTGTGCACCCCAATACATGTCAGACATGCTTTTATGTTATGCATGAAGTAGTTCCCTCAAGTCCTCTGGCACTGGCCTTTTAACTATCCCAAAGCCTAGGACCAGGAGGCATGGAGAGACAGCCTTAAGTTATTATGCCCCCAGCCTCTGGAATAGCCTGCCAGAGAACCTGAGGGGAGCCAAAACTATGTGTCATTTCTTTTAGCTTATGTGTAGTATAGTAAAGTAGTAAAGTGTAGTAAATATTTAAGCTTTTATTTTCATTGTTTTGTATTCCTGTATTCCTGTAAAGCACATTGCTTTGCATCCCATGTCTGAAATGTGCTGTAAAAATAAAGCTTGATTTGATTTGTGAATTACTTCTATTCATGGTCTGTGTTCCTCAGGATAATAGATTTCGCAGGACTAATGAACTCCGAATGACAGCCTCTCAGACCTCACTCTTTCAGGCATACACACACGGGCATGTGCATGCACTCCTTCTGCTTAGTGTGAGTGTGATCCATGACCTGAGAGACTGCAGGTATGTGTGACGGCCGCTGACCTGCCTCCTCTCTCGTTTACAGGTCACACATCTTGCTGCTGTGAAGGCACACTGTGGTATTTCACCCAGTAGATATGGGGGTTTATCCAAATTGGATTTGTTTTTCAAATTACTTGTGGGTCTGTGTAATCTGAGGGAAATATGTGTCTCTGATATGGTCATACATTTGGTAGGAGGTTAGGAAGTGCAGCTGTTTCCACCTCATTTTGCTCACTGAGTCTGTACATAGTCAAAGCTTTCCTTAAGTTTGGGTCAGTCACAGTGGTCAGGTACTCTCTGTTTAGGGTCAAATAACATTCTAGTTTGTTCAGTTTTTTTTGTTAATTCTTTCCAATGTGTCAAGTAGATATCTTTTTGTTTTCTCATTTGGTTGGGTCTAATTGTGTTGCTGTCCTGGGGCTCTGTGGGGTCTGTTTGTGTTTTTCAGAGCCCCAGGACCAGCTTGCTTAGGGGACTCTTCTCCAGGTTCATCTCTCTGTAGGTGATGGCTTTTGTTTGTGAATCGCTTCCTTTTAGGTGGTTGTAGAATCTCTCTCTCTCTCTTTCTAGCTCAATTTCTCTGTCTTTCTCACTCTTTCTTGCTTGTGTTCTATCTCTTCATGTCTCGCTTTCTATTGTTCCCAACTTCTCTCGCTCTCTCTCCTCACAGTAGGAACTAATATACGTTACATATCATTTATTATTGATCTGGGAATTATTACAGCATTAATATTACACTAAATATAGACATTGTTCATTTCCTTTTCACCAAAAAAAGTTTATTTAGATTTTGGGCAATTTTTTATTGTGAAACAAACAAGAAATAAGACAAAAAAACTGAAAACTTGAACGTGCATAACTATTCACCCCCACGAAGTCAATACTTAGTAGATCCACCCTTTGCAGCAATTACAGCTGCAAGTCTCTTGGGATATGTCTCTCTAAGCTTGGCACATCTAGCCACTGGGATTTTTGCCCATTCTTCAATGCAAAACTGCTTCAGCTCCATCAAGTTGGATGGGTTCCTGCTGGTGTACAGCAATCTTTAAGTCATACCACAGATTCTCAATTGGATTGAGGTCTGGGCTTTGACTAGGCCATTCCAAGACATTTAAAGGTTTCCCCTTAAACCACTCGAGTGTTGCCTTAGTAGTGTGCTTAGGGTCATTGTCCTGCTGGAAGGTGAACCTCCGTCCCTGTCTCAAATCTCTGGGAGACTGAAACAGGTTTCCCTCAAGAATTTCCCTGTATTTAGCGCCATCCATCATTCCTTCAATTCTGACCAGTTTCCCAGTCCCTGCCGATGAAAAACATCCCCACAACGTGATGCTGCCACCACCATGCTTCAATGTGGGGATGGTGTTCTCGTGGTGATGAGAGGTGTTGGGTTTGTGCCAGACATAGCGTTTTCCTTGATGGCCAAAAATCTCAATTTTAGTCTCATCTGACAAGAGTACCTTCTTCCATAGGATTGGGGAGTCTCCCACATGCCTTTTGTCGAACACCAAACGTGTTTGCTTATATTTTTCTTTAAACAATTGCTTTTTTCTGGCCACTTCCGTAAAGCCCAGCTCTGTGGAGTGTACGGCTTAAAGTGGTCCTATGGACAGATACTCCAATCTCCGCTGTGGAGCTTTGCAGCTCCTTCAGTGTTATCTTTGGTCTCTTTGTTGCCTCTCTGATTAATGCCCTCCTTGCCTGGTCCGTGAGTTTTGGTGGGCGGCCCTCTCTTGGCAGGTTTGTTGTGGTGCCATATTCTTTAAATTTTTTAATAATGGATTTAATGGTGCTCTGTGGGTTGTTCAAAGTTTCGGATATTTTTTTATAACCCAACCCTGATCTGTACTTCTCCACAACTTTGTCCCTTACCTGTTTGGAGAGCTCCTTGGTCTTCATGGTGCCACTTGCTTGGTGGAGCCCCTTGCTTAGTGGTGTTGCAGACTATGGGGCCTTTCAGAACAGGTGTATATATACTGAGATCATGTGACAGATCATGTGACACTTAGATTGCACACAGGTGGACTTTATTTCATTAATTATGTGACTTCTGAAGGTAATTGGTTGCACCAGATCTTAATTAGGGGCTGAATACATATGCACGCACCACTTTAAAGTTTTTTTTATTTTTTCATTTCACTTCACCAATTTGGACTATTTTGTGTATGTCCATTACATAAACTCCAAATAAAGATCAATTTAAATTACAGGTTGTAATGCAACAAAATAGGAAAAACAGCAAGGGGGTGAATACTTTTGCAAGACACTGTAATTTCCACTTTAATATGCCAGTCGCTACAAAAAATGCCAATTAATTATAATCCACATAACAATTCATATTTCCTGTTGCTGCAGGATTATTTTCCCGCTGTGGCAAACCTGCTCAAATTATGATCCTACATTTGTATTCACAGATAGCCCCTGACAGCCATAAAGACACATTCCATCATTTACACATAAACACATGAAGTCACTGTTCATGATGTTGTATTTATGGGTAGATGCCTGGAGAAGCCATAACTCTTCGACCTTTCATAACTCTTCATAACTCTGTGACATGTCATAAAGGCTTTATTAGTCTGTATAGTGTTATATAGTGTCACGCCTGCTCCCGCTCCCCCTCTCTGGCGCGGGAGGTCGCCAGGCCGCTTATCATTACGCACACCTGTCACCCTCGTTACGCGCATCAGCTCTTCATCAGACTAACCTGGACTCTATCACGTTATTAATTACCTCCCCTATATCTGTCACTTCCTCAGTTTCTTTCTCGAGTCAGCATTAATGTCGTTATGTGTCCCTTGTCCAGACGCTGTTCATGTTTTGTTTCCTGTCGGTTTATTCATTAAATATTCACTCCCTGCACTTGCTTCTCATCTCTCAGTGTCTGTCCTTACAGAATGCTGACTCGACAATTTGAGGCATCAGGGAGTTTTTTGTTTTTGTTGGCGACGTCGGGTCCGGGTGCCACTGCCGAAGCAACCGGGGATGCCTCAGCTGGCTCGTCAGGCTCCCATGCCTCAGGTGTCTCGAGAGGCTCACAAGCCTCAGTTGGCTCGACAGGCTTCCACGCCGTGCCTTGGCCGGCCCGTCAAGATCGCCCAAGTAGGACGCCAGGTGGCACCTCTAGAGGGGGGGTACTGTCACGCCTGCTCCCGCTCCACATCTCTGTTCACAAAACACACACATTCACAAAACACACATACACCTGTTCACAAAACACACAAACACACACATTCACAAAATACACATACACACATTCACAAAACACACATACACACACGTTCACAAATCACACAAACACACACGTTCACAAATCACACAAACACACACGTTCACAAATCACACAAACACACACGTTCACAAAACACAAACACAAACACACACGTTCACAAAACACAAACACACACGTTCACAAATCACATAGAGACACATAAAGAGAACTGCTTCTCACCAAGTATCATATGTATATGAATCATATTATGGACGTTTGTCATGTAATTCAAATCCTGATTTTGACACATTCCTATTAGGGCCGAGGAAAATTGCATAATCTACAGATAACAGATCTTTGCCCTTTTGACGGAGAGTGATGAAGACAGAGGTGAATGAATAAAAGATTAACGGAGACAATGAAAGAGGAGAGTAGACTTTACAGGTTTAATGAGTTTTACCTCTCTTTAACCGGTTCTTTACCTCCTTCAACCATCTTTACCGCCAGTGTGTATTTATTATCTTTTTATTATTTTTCTAGTTTTCTCTCTGTATTGTTGGGAAGGGCCCATCATTTCACTGTTAGTTTACACCTGTTGTTTGCAAAGCTTGTGACAAATAATAAATTATTTCATTTTGGCCTGGGTCTAGCCCAACAACCACTCTCTCTCCCCAGCCCTGACCTGACCCCAGCAAGGTGTGTGTGTGTGTGTGTGTGTGTGTGTGTGTTGACAGCCCTGACCCTCAGCCCTCACCTCTTCAACTCCCCAACACCCTGGTGGGGGATATAAAACATACAGGGTCAAAACTATCACACCTGGCTCTCAGGAGAGAGAGAGAAATACAGTGAAAGAGAGAAAGAGATTAAGGACAGAGAGAGTTGTGTGTGTGTGTGTGGTGTCGTGTGTGTGTGTGTGTGTGTGTGTGTGTGTGTGTGTGTGTGTGTGTGTGTGTGTGTGTGTGTGTGTGTGTGTGGTGTGTGTGTGTGTTTCTGTGTGTTTCTGTGTGTTTCTGTGTGTATATGTGTGTATATGTGTGTGTGTGCATCGTATGCATCGCGTGCATGTGTGTGTCCACATAAAAGACACACACATCCCTCACCCTCAGCACACTACAATAAAAATATACATACTTTACTATACTTCTTTAATCATATTTGAATGTGGAAAGATGGGATGTAAGACAGTATGCTTCTGTGTTCATGTGTCAGTGTAGTGGTTTGAATAGACGTAGCTAATAGTTTGATTTATGGTGTATTGTCACCAGAGGACATGATGTTTGGCTGCTACCTCTTTGATTGACAGGCAGTCAGATCAGAGAGATTTATTAGTGTTACAACTACTCCCTAGACTAACACACACACCACACACAACACAGAAGAAATATTTTCGCGTGGATCTCCTCTTCAAAGGTTATCATGTGGAATATTAAGGTAGAAGAGAGGGATGAAGAGAGGAGAGGAGAGGGGAGATGACAGGAAATGAGAGGAGGATGAGGAGAGGGGGATGAAGAGAGGAGAGAGGGATGACGACAGGAGATGATGGGATGCAATATATTTGAGGGGTGTCGATGAAACAGGCTTTCATGAGAAATAGGTTTCTCATACTTTTTCTTCTTTCCTTCGACGGTGTTTCTATTACTCTTAAAATATTTTCATACACAATCTTCACAGATAAGCTTTACATACAATCTGCTGTTGTGGCCACAATATTAACATTCTCACATTCTCACACACACACACACACACACACACACACACAACACACACACACACACACACACACACAACACACACACAACACACACACACACCACACACACACACACACACACACACACACACACACACACACACACACACACGCCTGAGAAGAGATGAAGAAAGATGGAGGTTGAGAAAGAAAATAAGTAAGATGTCATCTTTAATGTCAAATGCCAAAAGTGATCTTTGGTTATTCTCTACTTTCATCCCTTCTCTTTCCTAATCAGTGGAGTAACATTAGACCTGTCGCTGCAAGCAACGTTCTGTCAGTGTGAGTTTACTGAGCTGACTGAAATGGAGTATCCCCTGGTCACGACAGAGAGAGGAAGGAGGGAGGGGGAGGGAGAAAGAGAGGAGGGAGTAAGATAGAGAAAGAATGTTGGAGTCTGTCTCATTCCTAAAGAGTACGAGAGAGTATGAGAGAGAGTGGCATAAGATTGTAAAATAAACAGGTTGGCCCTCTCCCCAAACCCTTCCCAACACGTTTGAAGAATTACCCTCATTTCTGCTAGCTGGACACCCCAGGCCTTTCACTCTAACTGTGTTTGGCACATCCACCCCCACACACTCCCTCTCTGTCTAAATGTTGTCACTGTGCAATTCTAAGCACTTTCTACTTTTGTTGGTTCCATTTCTTTTACCTTACACATCTTTTTTTCTCTTTTCTCTCTCTTCATGTCTTTCTCCCTCTCTCACTATCCCTCTTTCTGCTCCTTCTCTCGCTCTCTCTCTGTCCCTCAATCTCTCTCTGTTTTTTCTTCCGTCTCTTTCGACTGGTGGCTAGGCAGCTGGTTCCAGACCCATATTCAATTACAACGAGGCTAAGCTCTCTCCATCGGTGACGGCACTTTTGACGACAAAGGCATCCCTGGGCTCTCCTCACTTCCCTGTGCCAAATACCATAACTCCTCTTTCTTTACCCTGCTCACTTGTATAATTTCACTATTTTTGATTGTCAGGTCCGACCCTTTATAATAATTTTTATTGAATTTTCTGATGGACCCAACCGCCAGGATACTTTTTTCCATCCCTCTTTTCTTCCTTCACTGCATTCTCTCCCTCACACGTTTTAACTCTCTCCCTTACTTTAGCATTTTTCTCTCCTTTTCTTTCTGTCTTTACATCTATCTATCATACAGACACCCATCCCCTCCATTTTCCTTGAATTGAATCTTTCTTTATTGTGCCAGTATATCTCTTTCTCTATCTCAACGACATTCTTGGTCAAGACTGGGAGAGACAGCAGGTCATCTGTAGAGGCACTTTCTGAACCCCAAGGTCTCTTTTAACTGAAGTAATACACACCAATACACAATATGTCAAGATCACCGTCCAATCATATTAGAAATAGTAGGCTGTAATACTACTAGTAGACTTTAATACTATCATGTCCTGCTCTGATGTTTATTTTTAATGGTCCTTGCCACTGAAGTGGCCATCTGTCTTGTAGAAGTAAAAGCAGTACATCTTGTTTTTGCAATCCCTCCTCTGCTGTCATAACTCATCTATAGAATCGTCTCCTTGTCACTTTTACAGCATTAAAACATCTCAGAGTTGACTAAATGGAATGAGAAAGTGGAATCAAAAACCCCTTCACTTCTCCCTGAGCCTCTCAGAGTTCACAGGAGTTAATGTGTTTCGGCGGTAGCAGATGCCTCGCGCTCTCTCTCCTCTCAGATGTGTGTGAAAGAAAAGAATGTCACCCAAGTCTAATCAAATCACTGGCATTTTAACATACGTCAAGCTTTCACTTCCAATATCAACCTCTCTGCTGTGATGGTTTGTATGTTTCTCTCTCTCTCTCTCTCTCTCTCTCTCGCGTTCTAGCTTTCCTATGTCTCTCTCTACCCCCCCCCCTCTCTTTCTCTTTCTCTCTCTTGATCAGACAGTTTTCTTGTGACAAAATGTAGATAACATCTCGTGGAGTGGGTGTAGGGGAGGGAATGTTCTTTAATAACAGGTTGTGGATCATATGGTTGAAATGAGTGTCTGCTGATGTTTGTCTGTGGGTGTGTCAGCACTGGCCCTCTTGTGACCTCTTAATTACACATCACAAGTCTGATCTTATTGGTGTCTGCTGTCTGAACCCTGTCATGTGCTCTCTTTGCCAATCTGTCACACTTAATCTGGGCGGAAAGGAAACGGTAAAAGAAGAGAGGCCTCCAGTGCTCCAGGAACGCTTGGGGTTGGAAGAAGAAAAAATAAAGAGAGACAAGAGAGACAAAGGGAAAAGAAAAGCAGGAGAAAATCACACCGGCGTTCCATTTCAGCGCCGTGAACGGCGTCGATGATTCGCTGAGGGGGATGAAGGGAGAGAGAGAAAGGAGGGCGTGAGATGAGAGAACAATAAGCCTGTTGTTCTTTAATCGGTGGTGAATCATCTGTCTCTCCCTCTGTCAGGTGTTGCCGAGAAGAGAGAGAAATAAAGAGCGAGAGAGAGAAAGAGAAAGAGAAAGAAAGAGAGATTGAAAAGTCAAGCTGTGTGGCTCATAATATCACACACTAACCAGCCAGCACATTCTGAGAACCATATGTTTGTTAGATCTTGGTGAGAGCATGGTAGTCCTATAGTTATTTTGCATACAACCTTCCCACAATGTTCTGGGAATGGTGCAGGATAGTTGCTTGGCTTTGGAACATTCTTAGAACATTTAAGGAAAGTGAAAAGAACACTTTATTTTCTTGGTAATTCATTACTTTAAAAAAACGTTTCCTAAAAGTTTGAACATGGTTACATTTATTTTAAAGGTTGTAATGGCTTGGAACGTTCTCCAACTGGTTTGACATTGGGAATGTTCTCAAATAGTTCCGAGAAACAACGTTCTTCTGTGGGAATTTCAGTACCTCAGCGTAACGCTTCCTACTGGTTTGCCCGTGATTCTATTTACAGTCATGTTATAAAATTTTCCCAAAACAGTTAAGAAACAATGTTCTTCTGTAGGAATTTCAGTACTTCGGCAAAACGTTATATACAGGTTTCCTCATGGTTCTATTCAAAGTCATGTTATTCAATTGTTACAGGAAAGTTAAGAAACATCATTCTTCTGTGGGAATTTCAGTACTTCAGCATAACATTTCCTGCAGGTTTCCTCATGGTTCAATTTAAAGTAATGTTCTCAAATTGTTCAGAGAACGTTAAGAAAACTTTCCATACAAAAACACAAGAAAACTTTACATTTTTGAGAACGTTCTACGAATATTATTTAAGAACATATGTGAAGGGTGTAGATTGCCTCTGCATTGTGTTTTTATTGCCTTACATATGAACAAATTATCAGGGATGGCGGGGATCTTTTATTCTCTGATAATGACAGGAAAAACTTCCATAAACAAATGCTGTTCTGCCCTTATACGCCAAACTCCTCTCTTCCACATGGGTATAGTAGACAGGGCCAATAATAATAATGTTTTTTCACATAACAGTGTAATGCAGTGTACTAGCCAACTTTTTCAATGACAGCCAGGCGTTATGATGTGATATGCACTTGTGTAACAGCTTAACTTTAGTCCGTCCCCTCGCCCCGACCCGAGCGCGAACCAGGGACCCTCTGCACACATCAACAACTGACACCAACGAAGCATCGTTACCCATTGCTCCACAAAAGCCACGGCCCTTGCAGAGCAAGGGGAACCACTACTTCAAGGTCTCAAAGCGAGTAACGTAACTGATTGAAACGCTATTAGCGCGCACCACCGCTAACTAGCTAGCCATTTCACATCCGTTACACTCACCCCCCTTTCGACCTCCTCCTTTTCCGCAGCAACCAGTGATCCGGGTCAACAGCATCAATGTAACAGTTTAACTTTCGTCCGTCCCCTCGCCCCGACCCGGGTGCGAACCAGGGACCCTCTGCACATATCAACAACTGTCACCCACGAAGCATCGTTACCCATTGCTCCACAAAAGCCACGGCCCTTGCCGTGGCTTTTGAGCAGAGAGCAGAGAGCAGAGAGCCCCAGCATACAGTAAATTCATCCAAGACAAAAAAGCATCCCCAAACCCAAAGGCTTTCATTGTTTTAAACAAGTACTGGTGGTCCACACGATCAAAAGCCTTCTCCTGATCCAAAGAAAGTAAACCCACATTTACATCAGACAGTTTACAAATGCCTAAAACATCTCTTATCAGAAACAAGTTGTCAACAATAGAGCGATCAGGTACACAGTAGGACTGGTCCTTGTGGACCAACAATCCCAGATACTCTTTCAACTTGTTTGAGAGACATTTAGAAACAATTTTTTATTCTGCGCACAGCAAAGCAACAGGTCTCCAATTTTTTACGAGAGCCAAATCCCAATTTTTTGGCAACAGTGAAAGCACCGTACGTTGACAGGATACAGGAAGAGAACCCTCATGAAAAGATTCACACACCACTTCATAAAAATCCTCCCCAATAGGCCCCCAAAAGTGCTTATAGAACTCAGATGGTAAACCATCAATGCCAGGGGCTCGGCCTGTTGAGAGCTGCATAACTGCTGTGGACAGCTCTTGCAGTGTAATGTCAGAGTCCAATGCGACTCTCTGCTCAGGTCCCAATTGAGGAAGACCGTGTAACAACTGTTCAGTACACAGAGAGTCACAATCCTCCGCCTTATAGAGGGCCGAGTAGAAATCCACAGCATGTTGACGCATTTCACTGTCATCCGTGGTCACCTTCCCATCAGGGAGACGAAGGCAGACCATCTGTTTACGTTGCAATGTTGACTGTCCTAGTTTTTTTTTTAAAGCGCTAGGAGCATCCATATCCTTGAGGGAAGCGAAACGAGACCTAATCAAGGTACCCTTCACTCTTTCATGCAGAAACGACCTCAGTTCATGTCTCTTGTCCTGTAAGTTCATGACTAGTCCAGGGTCGTTCTGAGTGAGCAGCTTCAATTCAATAGATTTGATGTCCTGTTCAAGGGCCTTGATAGTCTCTTTAACTTCAGTTTGAGACAGAGCAGTATACTGTTGACAAAAAAATCGTATTTGGGCCTTCCAAACCTCCCACCATTGTCTCAAGGACTCACAATTCCCTTTTGTAACACTCCATTTTTCCCCAAACAACAAAAACCTTTCACAAAAAATGACATCATGTAACAATTTAACATTAAAATACCAGTAAGGTGATGACCTTTGTGGACAAGTGAATATCAACAGTAACAATATGATGATCAGAGAAACCCACAGGAGTAATGGCACACCTTCCAACCCTACTACAGTATTGCTCAGATACATACAACCTGTCTAACCTTGCTGCACTGACACGACCTTCATTAACTTTTAACCATGTGTACTGCCTAACTTTTGCATTCCTTACTCTCCACACATCAGAAAGCTCAAACTCAGTTAACTTCTTGCAACTATAGGGGGTGCTGTTCCGCATTAGCATATTTTGGTCTCCAAATTAAACGGCCTATTGCTCAATTCTTGATCGTACAATATGCATATCCTTACTAATATTGGATAGAAAACACTGTCTAGTTTCTAAAACCGTTTGAATTATGTCTGTGGGTGACCCAGAACTCCCTCTACAGCAAAAATCCTGACATGACTTGCGAAGGTCTGAGAATTATCCTCTGATCTGGGTTCCGAGTTTTAAAGCCTGTGTATACCTATGGCTGGAATTGAACTGCACACCGCCTCCCCTGGATGTCAGTAACACAATGAGAAGTGGAATGGTCTGTCTGCGTAGCTGTCCGAGGTTATAAAGCCGGATGGAACGAGAGTACCTTTCTTGTCTCGTTCGTCATGGCGCCTGGCAAGAAGTCAGGATGAAATTTTGGAACGCTCAGTTATCGACCAGAGATGTATCCGTCTGTAATTTTAATTAAATATAGGTGTTGAAACATCATAACGATGTTATTATGAACCGATTTATATCAGTTTATGCGAGTATAGTGCTATTTTTCTGAATTTCCTTTGTATCTAGTTTGAGGATTTGGACATGTGTGGCGACATAGCTAATGGTAGCAGCTAGTTCCAAAGGTGAAGAGGACGTTTTACAACAAAGCAACTATCTTTTTGAAGAAAAGACACATTGCCCAAGATACTGATGGAAGCTCGTCCAAAAGTAGGAACTATTTATGATGTTATTATGTATTTATGTGGAAAAATGTCATAGTTTTGCGCGCCACTTTTGCAGGCACTGGTCTGGCTGCAACGCACACTATATGTCTAGTAACGTTAATTTTAAAAATCTACATAGCGATTGCATTAAGAACTAATTTATCTTTCGATTGTTGTCAACTTATTTTTTTAGTCAAGTTTATGAATAGTATTTTTATAAGAATAGGCGCTAATCCAAAATGGCGCCGGCCAGAATACATGCAATGTTTGTAGTGATTACATAGTATAACCACGATTTGTGCTGCTAAATATGCACATTTTCGAACAAAAGCTTATATGCATTGTGTAATATGATGTTACAGTCTGTCATCTGATGAAGTATATCAAGGTTAGTCAAATTATATATCTTTTGTTGGGTTGTTACGATCGCTAACATTTACAGCTGGTAAATGCGGTTGTGATTCTGGCTATTGTGGTACGCTCATATAATGCTATATTGTGTTTTCGCTGTAAAACACTTAGAAAATCTGAAATATTCTCTGGATTCACAAGATCTGTGTCTTTCGATTGCTGTAGGCTGTCTATTTTTCTGAAGTGTTTTAGGATGATTCTTTTGGTAATTGACGTCGGTCTCTGTAATTATTCCGGCTGCTTCCAACGCTATTTCAGATTGCAGCTGCAATGTAGAACTGTGATTTCTACCTGAAATATGCACTTTTTTCTAACAAAAACTATCCTATACCATGAATATGTTATCAGACTGTCATCTGAAGAGGTTTTTCTTGGTTAGTGGCTATCAATATCTTAGTTTAGCCGAATTGGTGATAGCACCTGAAGTAGTAAGAAACTGATGGAGTTAGAAAAGTGGTGTATTTTGCTAACGTGTTTAGCTAATAGATTTACATATTTTGTCTTCCCCTGAAAACATTTTAAAAACTGAAATGGTGGCTTTATTCACAAGATCTGTATCTTTCATCTGGTGTCTTGGACTTGTGATTTAACTTCTTGCAACTATAGGGGGTGCTGTTCCGCATTAGCATATTTGGGTCTCCAAATTAAACTGCCTCGTGCTAAATTCTTGATCGTACAATATGCATATTATTGTTATTATTGGAGAAACACACCTTCTAGTTTCTATAGAAGTTGGAATTTTGTCTCTGAGTGGTACAGAACAATTTCTACAGCACTTTTCATGACAGGTTCAGATTTCAAGAATTTTTACCCCTGATCTGGGGTCTGTTTTTAAGGCGACAGTGAATGCTATGAAGAAACCGACACTGCCTACGTCTTCCTCTGGGTGTCTGTACGTCATCACGTTTTGAATGAAATCTATTGCACAATCCCAGCCATTATAAAACCACAAAATGTTTAGGGACTGCCCCTTTCTCGTCGTGCGCCTGAAGCGTGAAGCCATCGGACTTGCCTCGTTCCAAATCGTTGTCTAACCAGCAATATTTCTCCGGTCATGTTTTCAGTCGTTATAGTTGTTAAAAACACAACTCAATAATGTAGTTAATTTGAACCGTTTTATAGCAATTTATATCCGTTTAGTGCGATTTTGAGGAATTTCTTTGTTGTGCACTCTGAAAGTTTGGACACGTTTTGGGGTCCCGTTCGATCGTTAGTGGAATATTTCGAAGGACAGAGGACATCTATCGACCAAAGACGTTTATAACATAGAAAGGATACATTGCCAAGAATCTGATGGAAGAACAGCTCAAAGTAAGCAATATTTAATATGATAAATCGTGTTTCTGTCGAAATATTTTAAACGCATATTTCGCCATTTTGTTTTGGTATAGCTTTCACTTGGCCAACCCTGTATTGAAAGTAAGGATAATTTAAAAATGTAAATCAGCGGTTGCATTAAGAACTAATTTGTCTTTCGATTGCTGTCAACCCTGTATTTTTTAGTCAAGTATATGATTAGCTTTCAATTAAACTAGATCACTCTGATAGATGACGTCAGACATATTGAGGCTTGATTTCCTAGTATTTTTATTGTGTAACCACGGTTTTGTATGGCTAAATATGCACCTTTTCGAACAAACTGTATATGTATATTGTAAATGATGTTACAGGAGTGTCATCGGAAGAATTCTGAGAAGGTTAGTGAAAAAATTAATATATTTTGGCGGTGATTACGTTATAGCGCTCTTTGGCTGGAATCGATGCTCTGGTAACGTTTGCACATGTGGTATGCTAACTTATCGATTTATTGTGTTTTCGCTGAAAAACGCTTAGAAAATCTGAAATATGGTCTGAAATCACAAGAACTGGGTCTTTCCATTGCTATGCTTTGTCTATTTTTATGAAATGTTTTATGATGAGTAATTGGTCATACACGTTGCTCTATCTAGTAATTCTAGTCGATTTGTGATGGTCGGTGCAATTGTAAACTGTGATTTCTACCTGAAATATGCACTTTTTTCTAACAAAAACTATCCTATACCATGAATATGTTATCAGACTGTCATCTGAAGAGGTTTTTTTCTTGGTTAGTGGATATCAATATCTTAGTTGAGCCGCAATTGGTGAAGCACCTGAAGGAGTAAGAAACTGATGGAGTTAGAATAGTGGTGTATTTTGCTAACGTGTTTAGCTAATAGATTTACATATTTTTCTTCCCTGTAAAACATTTTAAAAATCTGAAATGGTGGCTTTATTCACAAGATCTGTATCTTTCATCTGGTGTCTTGGACTTGTGATTTAATGTATTTTAGATGCTACTATCTACTTGTGAAGCTATGCTAGCTATGCTAATCAGTGTGTGGGGGGATGGGGGGCTCCCGGACCCGGGGTAGAGGCTCGTTAGAGTTAATGATATTTAGATGCTACTATCTACTTGTGAAGCTATGCTAGCTATGCTAATCAGTGTGTGGGGGGGGTGGGGGGTGATCCCGGACCCGGGGTAGAGGCTCGTTAGAGGTTAATAACCAGACAGGCAAGTGGCTGACCGCAGTTGAGGTTCTTCAGCGTGCGATCAACAGTAAAATCCACTGTACAGTTCCAGTCCCCCCTAAAACCATACACCCCTCTTGGTCACACTGCCGTAAGGTTTCCTTTATTTGATCAAAAACAACAATATGCTCTGTACCCCCATTAGGAGCATAAAACATTAAAAAATAAAATAAAAATACATAACATCCACCTTGACCAATAAACCCAACCCTTGACAATCTCTGTTGTAGATACCAACAGTCACCCCTAAGCCTGAGGAAAACAAGATTGCCACCCCAGCACTGAAATCATGACATGACTGAGTATATGCTGCCCCTCCCACCACATACCCCAGTCAACCTCATTAGCCTCATCGCTATGTGTTTCCTGTAGGAAAACTACTTAAGGCCTTTTCTGTTTTATTACTTCTAATACCCACCTTCTTATTCCTGTCCCTTCTCCCATTACAGTTTTTTCTCAATTGCTAAAACACTACCATTAGCTGAACAAAGTTCTCAGTTGCCTGGACTCATTTAGCTAATTATGCAGTCTGTTGTCAATGCCTTAAACCATTTTCACATGGTAAAACACAATTTGCAGATCTCACTTAGACTTTTCAGCAAAACTCTAAACCACATTCTCATTCTCAAAACACATTTCACTCTAATGCACATGTCATCCATACTGTAAACACAAGTGGCAACAATTCAAATACAAATAGAGAACACATGTCATTGATTGAACACAACCACTCAAAATTGATTTAACCTGTTTCAAATGATGCACACACCAATATAAGCCAGTTCAGAGAGCAAACAGGTTGTTGAAGGTGGGAAAGAGAAAGTCTGAGAATGGATAGAAGAAACATAGTGTGAGAGGACGAGGACGAGTGCGTATGCGAGGTGGGCGACGAGGAGGAAGAGGAGGAGGAGGGCAAGAAAGAGGAAGATGACGAAGAGGAAGGTGGAAATATCTGATGAAATTCGAGCAACAGTTATAGACCATGTTCTTGTCCATGGACTGACAATGAGGGAAGCAGGACTTTCTGTGTCCACCATAGTAAGGACATTCAGAGAAGAGAACAGGTACAGTATACTACTGTATTTTTTGTAATTTGCAAATTTACTGTACTACACTATATGCAGCTGTTTCAATAGACATTTGGAAAGTTAATCACCTGTATGTATTTGTACTGCATGAATATGTTTTGTATCTGCACAACTACTTTTTGTAGAATTGCAAGGCTGCCACATGCAGGTGGAAGGAGCAAAGAGGAGAGAGAGAGAGAGAGAGAGAGAGAGAGAGAGAGAGAGAGAGAGAAGAGAGAGAGAGAGAGAGAGAGAGAGAGAGAGAGAGAGAGAGAGAGAGAGAGAGAGAGAGAGAGAGAGAGAGAGAGAGAGGAGAGGAGAGAGGAGAGAGAAGAAGAGAGAGAGAGAGAGAGAGAGAGAGAGAGAGAAGAGAGAGAGAAGAGAGAGAGAGAGAGAGAGAGAGAGAGAAGAGAGAGAGAGAGAGAGAAGAGAGAGAAGAGAGAGAGGAGAGGAGAGAGAGAGAGAGAGAAGAGAGAGAGAGAGAGAGAGTTAAGTACTGCGGTCCCCCGTCAGTCTGTTTGTCTATCTGACTGTGTTATTAGTGCTCTGGCAGCTCACATTAAAATATCCATGTTGTTGACAGGCTCAATTGACCTTTGTCAGAGAGTAACCTCCTCCCACTCTGTTTACTTTCGCTCCCCTCCTGCCCGCTACTTTTTCTATCCCCTCCTCACTCTCTTTCTCTCTCTCACCCTTCTCGTTTTCCCCTCTCTCATACAGCGGAAGCATTCAACTACCATGAATAATCGTCAACAACCAGCCAATTGTGTATTACGACATCCTATCCATCATGTCCTTCAATTTAAATACCAGACATTGGTTGATGTTGATTATGATATAATCTGTATGGACATATAATAGCCTCTAGTGAAAGACATCCTACATACATTGATCATATGACTAGTTAGAACACAAAGTGACTGAGAACAGTAGAAGAGACAGAACAGTAGAAGAGACTGAAGACAGTGGAAGAGACTGAGAAACAGTGCAAGAGACAGAGACAGTGGATAGTGACTGAGAACAGTGGAAGTGACTGAGAACAGTGAAGTGATGAGAAATGAAGAGACTGAGAACAGTGGAAGAGACTGAGAACAGTGGAAAGTGACTGAGAACATGGATAGAGACTGAGAGCAGTGGAAGTGACTGAGAAAAGTGCAATAGACAGAAATTGGAGGAGACTGAGAACAGTGGAAGAGACTGATGAAACAGTGGAAGAGACTGAGAACAGTAGAAGTGACAGAACAGTGAAGAGACTGAGAACAGTGGAAGTGACTGAGAACAGTGCAAGAGACAGAACAGTGAAGGAGACTGAGAAAGTGGAAGAGACATGATAAAGTGGAAGAGACTGAGAACAGTAGAAGAGACAGAACATGGAAGAGACAGAACAGTGGGAAAAGACTGAGAACAGTGGAAGTGACTGAGAACAGTGGAAGTGACTGAGAACAGTGGAGAGAATACTGAGAACAGTGGAAGAGACTGAGAAATAACAGTGGTAAGAGACTGAGAACAGTGGAAGTGACTGAGAACAGTGGAAGAGAACTGAGAACAGTAGAAGAGACTGAGAACAGTGGAAGAGACTGAGAACAGTGGAAGAGACTGAGAGCAGTGGAAGTGACTGAGAACAGGCAAGAGACAGAGACGAGTCAAGTAGACGAGAACAGTGGAGGAGGACTGAGAAACAGTGGAAGAGACTGAGAACAGTGGAAAGAACACTGAGAACAGTGGAAGTGACTGAGAGCAGTGGAAGTGACTGAGAAAGTGCAAGGAGACAGAAGAGTGGAAGGAGACTGAGAGACATGGAAGTGACTGAGAACAGTGCAAAGAGACAGAACAGTGGAGGAGACTGAGAACAGTGGAAGAGACTGAGAACAGTGGAAGAGACTGAAGAACAGAAGAAAAGACAGAACAGTGGAGAGACTGAGAGCAGTGGAAGTGACTGAGAACAGTGCAAGAGACAGAACAGTGGAGGAGACTGAGAACAGTGGAAGAGACTGAGAACAGTGGAAGAGACAGAGAACAGTAATAGAGGAGACAGAACAGTGGAAGAGACTAAGAACAGTGGAAGTGACTGAGAACAGTGAGTGACTGAGATAGTGGAAGTGACTGAGACAGTGAGAGAGACAGAGAACAGTAGAAGAGACAGAACAGTGGAATGACTGAGAACAGTGGGAAGAGACTGAGCATAGTGGAAGTGACTGAGAACGTGGAAGAGACTGAAGAACAAGTGGAAGAGACTGAGAACAGTGGAAGAGACAGAACAGTGGAAGTGAATGAGAACAGTGGGAAGGACTGAGAACAGTGGAAGAGACTGAGAAAGTGGAAGAGACAGAGAACAGTGCGAAGATGACTGAGAACAGTGGAAAGAGGACTGAGAACAGTGGAAGAGACAGAGAACAGTAGAGAGAGACAGAACAGTGGAGTACTGAGAAACAGTAGAAAGAGACTGAGACAGGGAAGTGACTGAGAACAGTGCGAAGAGACTGAGAATGAGTGGAGTGACTGAGAACAGTAGAAGAGACTGAGAAGTGGAAGAGACAGAACAGTGGAAAGACTGGAACAGTGGGAAGACTGAGAACAGTAGAAGAGACAGAACAGTGGAAGAGACTGAGAACAGTAGAAGAGAACAGAACGGTAGAAGAGACTGAGAACAGTAAAAGAGACAGACAGAAAGGATGAGAACAGTGGAGAGACTGAGAACAGTAGAAGAGACAGAAAAGTGGAAGAGACTGAGAACAGTAGAAGAGAACAGAACAGTGGAGAAGAAAGAAAAGTGGAGAACTGAGAAAGTAGAAGAGACTGAGAACATAGAAGAGACAGAACAGTGGAAAGAGACTGAGAACAGTGGAGAGACTGAGAACAGTAGAAGAAGACTGAGAACAGTGGAAGAGACTTGAGAACAGTGGATGCGAGAGAACTGAGAACAGTAGAAGAGACTGAGAACAGTAGAAGTGACTGAGAACAGTAGAAGAGACTGAGAACAGTAGAAGTGACTGAAGAACAGTGGAAGAGACGGAACAGTGAAGAGACTGAGAACAGTAAGAAGAGACTGAGAACAGTAGAAGAGACATAGACTGAGAACAGTGGAAGTGACTGAGAACAGTAGAAGTGACTGAGAACAGTGGAAGAGACTGAGAACAGTAGAAGAGACAGAACAGTAAAGAGACGAGAAACAGTGGAAGTGACTGAGAACAGTAAAGAAAGAAGACTGAGAACAGTAGAAGATGACTGAGAACAGTAGAAGAGACTGAGAACATGAGAAGAGATCGGAGAACAGTGGAAGAGACTGAGAACATGGGTGTGGTGTAGTATGTTCCCCTACATAATGTATGTGCCAGGATGTACTGTACCTGGATCTACTATGTACTGTATATAGAGGCCTTTTATAACCTGATGTCACTTGAAAGAACAGCGTTGCCTTGACTGATTGGTTGGTTGTACAGTAAGTGTATGTACAGTACAGTAGAGTAATGTCTCCCCTCCCCTGGTCCGTGGGTGTCCACAACTCAGCCTCATGTTGCTGAGGAGCAACTTCAAACAGGAGCGAGCGGAGGGGGAAGAGAGTAGGAGGGGAGGAGAGTAGGAGGGGAGGAGAGGAAAAGAAGGGGAGAGGAGGGGGGAAAGGGAAGAGGGTAGGAGAATGGGGGGAGGAAGAGGTAGGGTGATAAGAAAAGCAGTTAGGAGGAGAGGAGAGAGACACACACATCAACACATGGGCTCCTGAGTGATGCAGTGGTATAAGGCACTGCATCTCAGTGCTAGAGGTGTCACTACAGACACTGGTTCAATCCCAGGCTGTATCGCAACCGGCTGTGATTGGGCGGCGCACAATTGGTCCAGCGTCGTCCGGGTAGGCCGTCATTGTAAATAAGAATTTGTTCTTAACTGACTTGCCTAAATAAAGATTACATTAAAACAAATATATGTTTTATCAAAGCCTGGTTCCCCTACTGTTACCACACGCTGGAACATCCCCATGCTGACAGCTGACAACCCTTCAGAAAAAACACTGCTCTGATCCTACCAGCAGGACTCACTGTAGCAGCCCACTGACAGGCAGGCAGCAGGACCAGCAGCCCACTGACAGGCAGGCAGCAGGACCAGCAGCCCACTGACAGGCAGGCAGCAGGACCAGCAGCCCATTGACAGGCAGGCAGCAGGACCAGCAGCCCATTGACTGCCATTGTATTGTCCCTCTCTGCTTTGTTTAAAGTGCTGCCTGGTCAGTGGGGAGCAATGGGGCAGAGAGTGGGAGAGGAGCTGGGTAGGAGAAGTGGAATCTTTATCTCATGCTGTTTGGTGTTCGACTGAGCACTGAAGTGAAGACTTTTCTGAAAGACAAAAGTTTCAAAAGATTTTGAGGTAAATATTTGCTGTTAATCTCAGTCGAGACAGATAAATCTCTTACCAAAACAGCAAAGTAAATGAAGTCAACATTGTAATCTTGAACTTAAAAGTGTGTGTGTGTGTGCGCAGTGAAGGAGGGGAGTTTATCATTAGTTCTATAAATAGTGGTTGGTTGGGAAGTCCAGGCTCTTTGCTCCATTTCTCCCTAGTGAATGAAAGGTGTGACTTCACACACGTTTCTCCCTCTCATCCCCTCCACTTCAAAGAGCCCTCACAGGTGTGCTTTCCCCCGCTTACAATACCTCCTTTCAACCTACTGGCAGGTTCTCTTCTCTACTTTATTTTAATCTGTTAAACCCCCTCCCATCTTCTCCTCCCCCCAGTTACCCCCTGCCTCTCGTATCTTTTGTAAAGGCTGCGTCGTTGCCCTAAGGGAGGATTGAAAGAGAAATCGACATGGGTAGATAGAAGGAGAGAAAGACAGAGAGAAGCTCCAACTTCTAAAGAGCTTCATGCTGCCTCCCCTCCCCTCTCTTTCAGAAAACCACACTTGATCATCTACTGTATGTGCTACTGTCCCGAGATCAACCCCAGGTGAAGAAGACAGACAACCAGGGTAAAACCACACTGAGTTAATTTCAGTAGACACAGTAGTAATCCTGGGCAGACCTTCTTGAGCCAGACAGTTGACAAGGCTAGAGTGACAGAATGACACAGACTAACACTATCCATAGTAGAGGTCGACCGATTAATCGGAATGGCCGATTAATCGGGGCCGATTTCAAGTTTTCATAACAATCGGAAATCGGTATTTTTGGGCGCCGATTTGCCAAATTCTTTTTTTTTTCTTTTTTTTTTTACACCTTTATTTAATCTTTATTTAACTAGGCAAGTCAGTTAAGAACACATTCTTATTTTCAATGACGGCCTAGGAACGAGGGCAGAACGACAGATTTTTAACATTGTCAGCTCGGGGGATCCAATCTTGCATTGATTACAATGCACTCCACGAGGAGCCTGCCTGTTAGCGAATGCAGTAAGCTAAGGTAAGTTGCTAGCTAGCATTAAACTTATCTTTTAAAAAACAATCAATCAATGACTGTCATTGCTCCAATGTGTACTTAACCATAAACATCAATGCCTTTCTTAAAATCAATACACAAGTATATATTTTTAAACCTGCACATTTAGCTAAAATAAATCCAGGTTAGCAGGCAATATTAACCAGGTGAAATTGTGTCATTTCTCTTGCGTTCATTGCACGCAGAGCCAGGGTATATGCAACAGTCTGGCTCTTTGCGAACTAATTATGACATAACATTGAAGGCTGTGCAATGTAACAGGAATATTTAGACTCATGGATGCCACCCGTTAGATAAAATACGTAACGGAATAAACGTTTTGTTTTCGAGGTGATAGTTTCCAGATTAGTCAAAGGTATATGGTTTAGAGAGAAATAGTCGACGCGTTATAATTCCTGTAATAACTTGCGGCTGAATTTGAAAGGGGTTCCTTCGTTATTTTACCGTTCATGTCTTCCATAGAGAATGTCTTGATCTACTTCAAATAAGGTCTGTGTTTCGTGCAGGCTTAAACCGCCTCGACGTTTTGATACCCGTGTAAATCTCACTAGGATAAGGTAACGTTTGTCAACATATTTTCATAAATCCCCTCTACAATTTTTTTTATCTTCGCTTATATTTAGCCAATATTGATCAGAGTTACCTTGTCCTATGGATATCTACACAGTTATACAATTGGCACGGTGATGTAAGCCTACACGAAACACAGACCTTATTTTAAGTGAATCTAAAAATATCCTATGGAATAAATGAAGGAACCGCTTTTCAGATTTTGCTAGGTGTCATGGGAATTATGACTCGCACTTTGGTTGTCAATTCTTACCATGCCCATTATTAAAATAGGATTTCCTGCATATAGAAATTAAAGTTTGTTTTCAACATTCATCACAGGTAACTTAAACTCTTTACTAAACTAAACTAAACTTTTTATTCAAACAGTTGAGAGTATTTGTCTCCTAAGCAGACTCTTCAGTATCATTGTCACTTCAGAGCTGTGTGCGTGTGTGTATTTATGTATTATATTAAGTTAAAATAATAGTGTTCATTGTTCATCCAGTATTGTTGCAATTGTCATTATATATATATATATATATATATTTTTAAATTTTTATTTTATTTTTTATAATAAATCGGCCGATTAATCGGTATCGGCTTTTTTTGTCCTCCAATAATCGGTATCGGTATCGGCATTGAAAAATCATAATCGGTCGACCTCTAATCCGTAGCTTTGGACATAAACCTCCTCCCAGTCGCCTCAGGCCTACTCAGTAAATCAGGGTATTATGGGTGTAGACTGAAGAATTTGACCTGGAGACATTACTGTGACATGAACACGCGCACGAGCACACACACACACACACACACAACCGCACTTACGTGCGCACGCAGGCCCGCACACACAAACACACACACACACACACACACTCATCAAACTATCTGTTGTACTAGTCCGTCCTGTCAGACTTGATGAAAGCATGATGGACAGACTGGGAAGAGGAAAAGAAGGAGTAGAAGATTAGCGATGAAAGTTAAGTGACAAGAAAATTGCGTAGTATCTCCTTAGAGGAAGCATTGGGACGTCAAAACAATAATTATGCATTACCCCTTTACCCCTCATACCTGTCATAGCCTTTGTGTGTGTGTATGTGTGTCTGTGTGCGTGTGTGCATGTATGTGTGCAAGTATGAGCGTGTTGGTATGTGTCTATTCTACCAACCGAGTCATTTCCTGAAACCTGCAGCTGACTTGGGGCCATTCATCCCCTGATGCTCTCGTTCTCTCCCACCCTGGTAGTCACAACTAGTTAATACTCTGTGTACTCTCCACAGAGCTGTCAGAACCAAAAGAAAAGGCAGTGAAGGAATTAAATAACTGAAAACAAAATCCTCTCTCACACATACACTGCACACCTCTCGCCCCCTCCCCCCTCCCTCCCTCGCTCCCTCCCTCCTTCCCATCATCATCTCTCTTCCTGCCAAAATCACTTCCACCAAATCCTTTTTGATACGACATCACAGAGGCCCGCAAAGTGGAGATAATCCTTGACATTTTTATCAGTCACCCCCCTTTTATTTAGTCTGATCTGCATCGCGTCGCACAGCGCTGCGCTGGCCTGTCTTGTTTGCTGATAAAATCTGCCAGCCAACGCAAGCCTTGGCGGATCACACATCAAAAAGGGCCCGCTCACCCCCTCGGGGCATTGAGGTGTCAAAATAATATTCCACTGTGTGCTCTGGGTGGCAGCCTCATTTAAAAACTTAATTTGATGGTTTCAAGGCCTCAACAGACGTCAGAAGACAGGAACTGTTCAGTATGTCTGGAATGATTGGATTTCATAAAAGCAGGCCCACATTGAGAAATATATACTGAATAGGTTTGAGCCTGTTCCGTGTGTGTGTGTCAGTACATACCACACAGCTCACATCAGTGATGAGTAACTTACATTAGATAGATAGATAGATAGATAGATAGATAGATAGATAGATAGATAGATAGATAGATAGATAGATAGATAGTTAGATAGTTAGATAGTTAGATAGTTAGATAGATAGATAGATAGATAGATAGATAGATAGATAGATAGATAGATAGATAGATAGATAGATAGATAGATAGATAGGATAGATGTGACAGTAAGGATATATACTGTACTGTACATCTGTTTGACCAGCGTTAGATCCACTGGGATCACCTCATGTTAAGGGGACTTTTAACACGTTTTTAACTTCACATTTTAGAGGCACTAAACAACAATGAGGGAAACTAAACTGATATTATCATACATGTTCAATGTTAATATCAGTCCTGCCATCCAACTCTTTAACAGCTCTTTGAATGAACTCTCCGACAACGCTCCACACATGGAGAAAGAGGGATGGAGGGAGCGTTTGATATGCTCCTCTTCTCCCTTTTCGTGAAGCGTGTGGATTTGTGAAGAACGATGTGACTTATGTCTGGAAACTTTGATCTTATAAAAAGGTCTGAAGATTTACACAATAATAATTCTCCCTGGATCCAGCTTATATGGATGATGTGTCAAGTGGCAAGACGCCAGAACACATTTTAATAGACTGAAAACAAGGGAGGTGAGGGATGGGATGGAGGGGGGAAGAGAGGCAGAGAGAGAGAGACAGAGAGAGAGAATTGTCAAACTAACAAACCAAAACAAAGGCAAAGTCTTCTCAGTAAGACAAAGATAATGAGGTTCCAAAAAAGGTCCAGTTGCCATGACCACAAATACAGACTCCATCTAGACACTGTTGCCCTAGAGCACACAACATAAAAACTATACATACCTCGGCCTAAACATCAGCGTCACAGGTAACTTCCACAAAGCTGTGAACAATCTGAGAGACAAGGCAAGAAGGGCCTTCTATGTCATCAAAAGGAACATAAGAATTAAGAAAATGGGACAAACAACAAAATTAAGACTCTGCATGCAGAATTCTGTAAAAATATCCTCTCTGTACAACGTAAAACACCAAATAATGCATGCAGAGCAGAATTAGGCCGATACCCGCTAATTATCAAAATCCAGAAAAAATATGTTAAATTCTACATCCACCTAAAGAAAGCGATACCCAAACCTACCATAACAAAGCCATCACTTACAGATAGATGAATCTGGAGAAGAGTTCCCTAAGCAAGCTTGTCCTAGGGCTCTGTTCACAAACACAAACAGACCCCACAGAGCCCCAGGACAGCAACACAATTAGACTTAACCAAATCATGAGAAAACAAAAAGATAATTACTTGACACATTGGAAAGAATTTAAAAAAAAACAGAGCAAACTAGAATGCTATTTGGTCCTAAACAGCGAGCACACAGTGGCAGAATACCTGCCAACTGTGACTGACCCAAAATTAAGGAAAGCTTTGACTATGTATAGACTCAGTGAGCATAGCCTTGCTATTGAGAAAGGCAGCCGCAGGCAGACCTGGCTCTCAAGAGAAGACAGTCTATGTGCACACTGCCCACAAAATGAGGAGGAAACTGAGCTGCACTTCCTAACCTCCTGCCAAATGTATGGCCATATTAGAGACACATATTTCCCTCAGATTACACTGACCGACAAAGAATTTGAAAACAAATCCAATCTATTGGGTGAAAATACCAGTGTGCAATCATAGCAGCAAGATTGCCATAAGAAAAGAGCAACCAGTGAAGAACAAACACCATTGTAAATACAACCCATATTTATGTTTGTTTGTTTTCCCTTTTCTACTTTAACTATTTGCACATCATTAGAACACTGTATATAGACATAATATGACATTTGAAATGTCTTTATTCTTTTTGAACTTTTGTGAATGTAATGATTACTGTTATTTTTTTATTGTTTATTTCACTTTTGTTTATTATCTATTTCACTTGCTATGGCAATGTAACATGTTTCCCATGCTAATAAAGCCCCTTAAATTTTTATTGAATTGAAATTGAATTGAGAGAGAGAGAGGGGAGGAGAGGGGGGAGGGAAAGAGAGAGACATTTCAGCAGCAGGTAAGAGGGAGAGAAAGGTATACAAACATATAAACTGGGTGTACATACAGCTTGCAGAATATATAAAGAAAATGTGAAGTGGCTCAGTTGGTTGACAGGAGAGTGATGGGGAAAAAAACGTATTTAAATGTTGCGTTACAGATCATAACACCATAAATGTGATTTGTTGAGGAGGTAGCTAGCGGAGTGTCCTGGAATGAGGTTGCATACCTCGCATGCTGTTCCTGTCTCGCTATGTTGTTCCTGTCTCGCTATGTGTCTGTTGTTCAAACGAACGGTTAGAAAAACACACTCAGCACAGCCATAGTTTCCATCATTCCCTGTCAGTCATAAATAAAAGCATCTGTAGCTTAAAGTCATAGAAACACAGAATGTACTGGATCATTTTGATATCTTAATTGATAGGATGATTCATGAAGCCTGATTTATCTGCACATGCACAACGACAGCAGCCAACAAATTAACAGTTTAATTCCCTATAAAACACAAACAATTTGCACTTTAACTAAAGATAGCAAGACGCACATATTGGTCTACAGATGTTTCCTCTATCCTAACAGGGACTGACTGCCTGTCCAGCTGGAATTCTCTCCTTCTGTTTCAGTGGAAAGTACGTCCCTAGCCAGGCCATGGTTTGGGTTTTAATAGCAGTAAGCACAAACATAATATATTTACAGCCACAAGAAAGACTTTCTGAATAGACACTTAACTTTTGCCAGAGCTATGATTTTTCTCTCTACTCCCTCTCTCTTGCTCTCTCTCCCCATCTCTATCTCTCTCTCTCCTTCCCCTTTTTTTCTCTCTCTTGCTTCTTCCCTCTCTCTCCCTACCCTCTCTCTCCTCCCCTTCCTCCCTCTCTCTGCTGAGGCAGCTGGCAGTGTTCAGGGCAGGGGCTGACATGGTACTTTGAAATAGCAATCACTGGGTTTATAGTGCAGGGAGGACTCATAAATGTGTCGAGGGGAGAAATATATAATGCTATATTTCCATTTTTTCTATTTAAAGACCTTGAGTTATGGCCTCAGAAATGTGTAACCATTAAAAACGATATGATGTATGCTCAGTTTGTTCTCAAAGCCATCCACACACACACAGACACACACACAGACACACACACATGCACAAGAACACATACACGCACACACTCACACACACACAAACACACACACTGTGCGTGTCAGTTCCCATGCCATGGGTAACTTCTGACTCCCCCAGCCCAGTAACCTCTTGGCAGCAGCTACAGAGGAGAGCCTTGCTCTTTCAACTACATAATAACAACTCTAACCTTTCTACCAGATGTGGTTGGAGAGAGTTTCCATGCACTTGCTATGAGTTATCATTTCTCCTGCCAATAAGATGAGTTATGGAGACTTACCAGGTAAAGAAATTAGTTATCAAGTTATCAATATGATGAGTTATTAAGACTTAAGAGGCAAAGAAATTAGTTATCAATCCTTCTGCCAATATGATGAGCTATGGAAACTTACCAGGCAAATAAATTAGATATCAAGCCTTCTGCCAATATGATGAGATATGGAAAATTACCAGGCAAAGAGATCAGTGAGGAAACCTTACAGAAGGATGAGAAAAATACTGGGAAAGAAAGGGAGAGGGGGAGAGAGAGAGAGAGAAAGAGAGAGAGGGGGAGAGAGAGAGAGGGGGAGAGAGAGAGAGAGAGGTATTCTTAGGGATTTTTTAAGTCTGATTTTAAAAAGAATTCTGACATCATCTATTCCTCTCAAGTGCTGCTTTCAATGTTCAGAGATAGAGCCAAAGAGAGACAGAGACAGAGAGAGAGCGAAAAAGAGACAGATCAAGAGAGAGAGAGACAAAGAGAGAGAGAGAGACACACACACACCGAGCGAAAGAGAGAGAGAGAAACTGTTGTAGTTCAGCAGAAAGTGAGGTCTGTGCAGGGTGAAGATATTTCATGAGGTGTCAGCTTGGTGTGCAGGACGAAGAGTAATGTTCAACATGACACAGTAATGCTTGTTCAGGTGATACACGGTTTATCCCCTGCTTTCTGGGGCATCTATAATCATATTCCTGGGGTTGGTGGAAGGCTTGTGTGAAATATGAGGCTTCGTCAGGGAAATAGACCCTCAGTTCAATCTAACTGATTAACTGGAGTACTATGTCACTGCAGATTACAGTACTATGTCACCTCAAACTAGAGTACCATGTCACCTCACACTAGAGTACTATGTCACCACTGACTGGAATACTATGTCACTGGAGATTACAGTACCATGTCACCTCAAACTAGAGTACTATGTTCACCTCACACTAGAGTACTATGTCACCACTGACTGTAATATTATGTCACTGCAGATACAGTACCATGTCACCTCAAACTAGAGTACTATGTCACCACTGACTAGAGTGTCTATGTCACTGCAGATTACAGTAGTATGTCACCTCAAACTAGAGTACTATGTCATCTCACACTAGAGTACTATGTCACCACTGACTGTAATACTATGTCACTGCAGATTACAGTACTCTGTCACCGCTGACTAGAATATTATGTCACCTCTGACTGTAATACTATGTCACTGCAGATTACAGTACTCTGTCACAGCTGACGAGAATATTATGTCAACGCAGACTAGAGTACTATGTCACCTCAAACAGAGTACTATGTTACCACTCACTAGAATACTATGTCACGGCAGATTACAGTACTATGTCACCACAGACTAGAGTACTATGTCACCACACACTAGAATACTGTGTCACCGCAGACCAGAGTACTATGTCACCACTGACTAGAATACTATGTCACTGCAGATTACAGTACTCTGTCACCGCTGACTAGAATATTATGTCAACGCAGACTAGAGTACTATGTCACCTCAAACCAGAGTACTATGTTACCACTGACAGAACACTATGTCACGGCAGATTACTGTATTATGTCACCACACACTAGAATACTGTGTCACCGCAGACCAGAGGACTATGTCACCACTGACTAGAGTACCATGTCCCCACCGACTAAAGGGGAAGTATGTTGGTGATCAACAGATAATTCATAATCTCTTCCTCCTACTTTTGAATCTGTTACATCTAGGGTTAGGGTTAGGCTTGAACCTGGATAGACATTAAGTTATGTTGAGGTTAGGTTGAACCTGGATGTGGACATGAAGGTAGGGATAGGGTTGAGGTTAGGCTTGAACCTGGATGTGGACATGAAGTTGTGTTTAGGGTTAGGCTTGAACCTGGTGTGGACATGAAGCTAGGCTTAGGGTAGTGTTGAACCTGGGTGGGGACATGAAGCTAGGCTTAGGGTTAGTGTTGAACCTGGGTGGACATGAAGCTAGGGTTAGTGTTAAACCTGGGTGTGGACATGAAGCTAGGCTTAGTGTTGAACCTGGATGTGGACATGAAGCTAGGCTTAGTGTTGAACCTGGGTGTGGACATGAAGCTATGCTTAGGGTTAGTGTTGAACCTGTGGGACATGAAGCTAGGCTTAGGGTTAGTGTTGAACCTGGGTGTGGACATGAAGCTAGGGTTAGTGTTGAACCTGGGTGTGGACATGAAGCTAGGGTTAGTGTTGAACCTGGTGTGGACATGAAGCTATGGTTAGTGTTGAACCTGGGTGTGGACATGAAGCTAGGGTTAGGTTGAACCCTGGGTGTGGACATGAAGCTAGGCTTAGTGTTGAACCTGGGTGTGACATGAAGCTAGGCTTAGTGTTGAACCTGAGTGTGGACACAAAGCTATGGTTAGTGTTGAACCTGGGTGTGACACGAAGCTAGGCTTAGGTTAGTGTTGAACCTGGGTGTGGACATGAAGCTAGGGTTAGTGTTGAACCTGGGTGTGGACATGAAGCTAGGCTTAGGGTTAGTGTTGAACCTGGTGTGACACGAACTAGGCTAGGGTTAGTGTTGAACCTGGGTGTGACATGAAGCTAGGGTTAGTGTTGAACCTGTGGTGGACATGAAGCTAGGCTTAGGGTTAGGTGAACCTGGGTGTGACATGAAGCTATGGTTAGTGTTGAACCTGGTGTGGACATGAAGCTAGGGTTAGTGTTGAACCTGGTGTGGACATGAAGCTAGGCTTAGTGTTGAACCTGGGTGTGGACATGAAGCTAGCTTAGGGGTGTGTTGAACCTGGGTGTGGACACGAAGCTAGGCTTAGGGTGTAGTGTTGAACCTGGGTGGGACATGAAGCTAGGGTAGTGTTGAACCTGGTGTGGACATGAAGCAGGCTTAGGGTTAGTGTTGAACCTGAGTGTGGACATTAAGCTAGGCTTAGGGTTAGTGTTGAACCTGGGTGTGGACATGAAGCTAGGCTGAGGTTAGTGTTGGAACCTGGGTGTGGACATGAAGCTAGGCTTAGTGTTGAACCTGGGTGTGGACATGAAGCTAGGCTGAGGGTTAGTGTTGAACCTGGGTGTGGACATGAAGCTCTAGTGTAATCTAGAGGGTTAGTGTTGAACCTGGTGTGGACATGAAGCTAGGCTTAGTGTTGAACCTGGGTGTGGACATGAAGCTAGGCTTAGGGTTAGTGTTGAACCTGAGTGTGGACATTAAGCTAGGCTTAGGGTTAGTGTTGAACCTGGGTGTGGACATGAAGCTAGGCTGAGGGTTAGTGTTGAACCTGGTGTGGACATGAAGCTAGGGTTAGGTAGGGCATCTCAGCTCCTTGAGAGCTGCATTAATGTCAGGTGTTATAAAGTGGCTGGTGGAAAAGTGTGCCACCTTTTGCTCTACTCTCAATTTTGCCCGCTTGGTGGGGACTCAAAAGGATAAAGCCGGACCTACTCAATGCTCAATAAGCCAACATGTAATCCCAGTTATAGGGATTACATAATGGAACTATCTTGATACGGCTGTCAAACGTCAAGCCGTGAGATGACTGATGTGGCTGGAACAGGGTGATAATTATTTTTGTGATGTGACATGGTGATGGCTGAATGGGTTGATTTACTACACAATGATCTGCACATCGGCCTCGAATATGGGTGACATCAAAGCCTGACGAGCGCTCTGACAACAGTCACCCCCTCCACCCTCCACCCCATGAATGACAGGGCCAATAAGGCAAACGTCATCCTTCCTTCTTAATTTACATATGGGGTCTGTCATATATACTCAGGCAGGTAAAACACACACACACACACACACACACACACACACACACACACACACACACACACACACACACACACACACGCAAACAAACACACGCAAACAAACACACACATAGTCACTACAGAAAGCAGCACTTTTTATCCTTCTCATGGATTTCAAACATAACATCTAATAACAGAATATGAAAATCCAGTCAATAGCTGCTCAACTCCCTTGAATGGCCAAACAGCGTTGTTGTGCTATCTGGATTCCTGCATTGGGATTGTAACTCATCACGGAAAAGGAAGAAAAACTCATTGGAGAGAAAACATGTAGCATGTTTCAGTAGTCTTCAACATTTGTGCAACTTTACGATAGTCTTGGTTTAAGCACAAGTAAAGTGTTTAGATAGATTGTGGCAGGGCTGCTGGCGTGTCTGGAGAGAGAGGAGGTGTGGCGTGTGTTGAGAGCTGACAGAGAATAATGTGTGTGTGTGTGTGTGCATGTGTGTGTGTGCATGTGTGCGTGTGTATATGTGTATGTGTGTGTGTGTGTGTGTTGTGTGTGTGTGTGTGTGTGTGTGTTGTGTGTGGTGTGTGTGTGTGTACGTGTGCGTGTGTATGTGTGTGTGTGCGTACGTGTGCGTGTGTGTGTGTGTATGCATGCATGCATTCTGAGGCTGTAATACATCTTTCTCTCTAATGGGGTGTTTGGGTTTGGAATGGAGTTTGCTGGCCAACGATTATGCTGGTATGCACCCAGCACACAGCCTACATTATGCCTAACCATCAGTCCTGTATAGCCCTCCGCTTCAAGATGGCCAACACATATAGTAATCTTTTACATGCAGGCTGTAAGTGAGGGTGGATGGAGGGTTAAATAATATAGACACTTAACTGAGTAGCAAAGAATCACTCCCTCTCTCTCCTTACCCTCACCCACACACTTCTCTCCCTCACCCCTTCCTTTCCCATTTCTCCTCTCACACTCAGCGTTACCGTCCCACAGACTTCCCTATCAAAGTGACTTATTGAACTGGCTGACTGGGTCAATAGGTACCATAGATCTGGGTCCGGTCGGTTGCACGTTGTAACTGCCTTTTTCTTTGATTTTATTGACAGACTGAGGATAATGATGGCGGTTCAGGACCAGAACGATCGCCTTTCTTTCTGCCACCGACTCATTATAAAGCTGAAAATCACACAAATGAGGAATGAGTTATCCCACTGGGCAAAAACTGGTTCCCTCATCTGATCTTATCCAGTCTTGATGCCTCATCTCAGGGAAGCCTGATCTCTTGGATCTCTTTCCCCACCCACAGAACCACAGCTAGCAGATAACTGCTCCTCTCCTCTCCCTGCCTGCGTGCTGACTACAACGGCAGCTTTTGTTGTGGGGAAGAGCATGTGGTGGCATGGCAAGGGTTGTCTGCATGCTTGCTTGTATGCTTGTGTGTTTGAGGGAGTGGAAAAACTACTGTTATTTAAATATGTGAGTGTGTAAGTGATTGTTGACATTAGCTGGTGACAGGCAGACAGGCAGGCAGGTGGAGGGACTAGAGGATAAACAAACAGGTTCTGAGTATCAGACTGCTGAGAGATTAGAGCTCTATTCACTACAGCTGACTGACACAGCAGCCTCACACAGATTAGCCTTGTTTAACATGGAAATTAACACACACTTTAACATCTACAGATGGTGTGTGAAAGAGAAAGAGTGTGTTGTGTGTCATGCTTGCGTGTGGTTTATTTGTCAGCACACACTTGCTGTCAATCATGTCCAAGTGTGTGTGTGTGGTAGTTACTATGGGAACATAAAAAGACATTAGAACTGGCCTTGATGCCTGTCTGGGAGAAAACAAGAGAGATGTATGACCATTTTAAAATGAAAGACTCCATTGGTTATAGAAGCATCTGACTCTATCTGCCAGAGATCATTATACACTGCTCCAAAAAATAAAGGGAACACTTAAACAACACAATGTAACTCCAAGTCAATCACACTTCTGTGAAATCAAACTGTCCACTTAGGAAGCAACACTGATTGACAATAAATTTCACATGCTGTTGTGCAAATGGAATAGACAAAAGGTGGAAATTATAGGCAATTAGCAAGACACCCCCAATAAAGGAGTGATTCTGCAGGTGGTGACCACAGACCACTTCTCAGTTCCTATGCTTCCTGGCTGATGTTTTGGTCACTTTGAAGCTGGCGGTGCTCTCACGAGGGTAGCATGAGACGGAGTCTACAACCCACACAAGTGGCTCAGGTAGTGCAGGTCATCCAGGATGGCACATCAATGCGAGCTGTGGCAAGAAGGTTTGCTGTGTCTGTCAGCGTAGTGTCCAGAGCATGGAGGCGCTACCAGGAACAGGCCAGTTCATCAGGAGACGTGGAGGAGGCCGTAGGAGGGCAACAACCCAGCAGCAGGACCGCTACCTCCGCCTTGAGCAGGAGGAGCACTGCCAGAGCCCTGCAAAATGACCTCCAGCAGGCCATTTGTGATTGACTTGGAGTTACATTGTGTTGTTTAAGTGTTCCCTTTATTTTTTTGAGCAGTGTACATTATCCTCCACCTCAAGGTCAATAAATACCAGTGTTGGTTTTGAAAGTGTGTGTGTGTTTGTCTCTCTGTATGTGTATGTAGACCTTCCACCCAGTACACAACATTCTGTACTGTATGTCACTGTACAGTGAACAGATCTATCAATCATTGGGGCTTGTTTAGATCTGTCTGTCTAGATGGTCTCCATTGATTTGCTGAGTGGCGTTGCTGTGATTATGTTCTATGGTCAGAGAGAGAGGTTTGGAGATAGATTGCCCCTCGCCGCTTCCTGTCTGAAGTACGTGCCCAAGGTAAACTGGCTGTAGCTCAGGCCTTGTAGCCAGGATATGCATATAATTGGTACCATTGGTACCATTGGAAATAAAATACTTTGAAGTTTGTATAAATGTTAAAATAATGTAGGAGAATATAACACAATAGATATGGTAGGAGAAAGTCCAAAGAAAAACCAAATATATATATTTTTTGTTGAGAGACCATCCTCTTAGAAAGGCAAGAGAAACACCTGTACTGACCTCGCATTATTGTTGATAGCGGGGGAACAGGCAGTGGCTCGGGTGGTTGTTGTCCTTGATGATCTTTTTGGCCTTCCTGTGACATTGGGTGCTGTAGGTGTCATGGAGGGCAGGTTGTTTGCCCCTGGTGATGCATTGTGCAGACTGCACCACCCTCTGGAGAGCCTTGCGGTTGAGGGCGGTGCAGTTGCGTACCAGGTTGTGATACAGCCCAACAGGATGCTCTCGATTGTGCATCTGTAAAAGTTTGTCAGGGTTTTGGGCCAAATTTCTTCAGCCTCCTGAGGTTGAAGAGGCACTGTCTGTGTGGGTAGACCATTTCCGTTTGTCTGTGATGTGTACGCCCAGGAACTTAAAACTTTCCACTTTCTCCACTGCTGTCCCTTTGTTTTGTTTTGTTGGCGTTGAGTGAGAGTTTTTTTTCCTGACACCACACTCCAAGCAAGCCCACTGCTGTTGTGTTGTTTGCAAACTTCATGATTGAGTTGGAGGAGTGCATGGCCATGCAGTTGTGGGTGAACAGGGAGTACAGGAGAGGGCTGAGCACACACCCTTGTGGGGCCCCAGTGTTGAGGGTCAGTGAAGTGGAGATGTTGTTTCCTACCTTCACCACCTGGGGGCCCGTCAGAAAGTCCAGGACCCAGTTGCCGAGGGAGGGGTTGAGACCCAAGGCCTTCAGCTTGATGATGAGCTTGGAGGGTACTATGGTGTTGAATGCTGAGCTGTAGCCAATGAACAGCATTCTTACATACAGTTGAAGTCGGAAGTTTACATATACCTTAGCCAAATATATTTAAACGCAGTTTTTCACAATTCCTGACATTTAATCAGACTAAAAATGCCATGTTTTAGTTCAGTTAGGATCACAGCTTTATTTTAAGAATGTGAAAGATTAATAGTAGAGAATTATTTATTTCACATTCCTAGTGGGTCAGAAGTTAAACAATTTAAAGGCAATGCTACCAAATACTAATTGAGTGTGTGTTAACATTTTTAAATTGTTTAATATGGCTGCAGTCCCGGTAACGGGACCGATATGACAACAGCCAGTCCAAGTGCAGGGCGCCAAATTCAAAAACCAGTTATCTCATAATTAAAATTCCTCAGACATTCATGTGTCTTATATCATTTTAAAGGTAATCTTGTTGTTAATCCCACCAAAGTGTCCGATTTCAAATAGGCTTTTCAGCGAAAGCACTACAAACGATTATGTTAGGTCACCACAAAACCACAATAAGCATAGCCATTTTCCCCAGCTAAATATAGCTTCACAAAAACCAGAATAGAGATAAAATGAATCACTAACCTTCGATTATTTTCATCAGATGACACTCATAGGACTTCATGTTACACAAKACATGCATGTTTTGTTTGATTAAATTCATATTTATATAAAAAAATCTGAATTTACATTGAGGCGACAAGATTCACTAAATGCAAAAACATCAAGTGACTTTGCATAGCCCATCGTTTCAACAGAAATACTCATCATAAATATAGATGATAATACAAGTTATACACATTGAATTATAGATATACCTCTCCTTAATGCAACCGCTGTGTCAGAATTCAAAAAAACTTTACGGAAAAATAAATGCACGCTATAATCTGAGACGGCGCTCAAAAACAGCATACCACAGCTGCAAAGATGGCGTCACCATAAACAATAAAATACATGATAAATATTCCATTACCTTTGATGATCTAGATCAGAAAGCACACCAGGAATCCCAGGTCCACAATAAATGTTTGTTTTGTTCGGAAAAATCCGTTATTTATGTCCAAATACCTTCTTTTGTTAGCGCGTCTGGTTTACATATCCAAACGCTAATTCTGGTCAGCGTTATATCGGACAAAAACTTCAAAATGTGATATTACCTGTCGAAGAAACATTTCAAACTAAGTACTGAATCAATCATTAGGATGTTTTTAACATATAGCTTCAATAAAGTTATAACCGGAGTATTCGTTCTTGTCTGCGTGAGCAATGGAACGTCAGTGGCTTACATGAAGAAAAAGCATGATCAGGAAATGGCTGCTTGATGGACACCTGACTGATTCTGCTCTCATTCTCTCCCACAACATAATAGAAGTCTCATTGAAATTTCTATTGATGGTTGACATCTAGTGGAACCCCTAGGCAGTGCAACATCATTAATAGCTCAAGTGGATTTCTTTAGGGAATCTGGTGAATACACACATGCTCAGATTTCTGACTTCCTGTTTTGATTTCAACTCAGGATTTTGCCTGCCAATATGAGTTCTGTTAATCTCACAGACATAATGCAAACAGTTTTAGAAACTTTAGAGTGTTTTCTATCCAATACTAATAATAATATGCAAATATTAGGAACTATGACTGAGGAGCAGGCCGTTTGATATGGGCACCTTTCATCCAAGCTACTCAATACTGCCCCTTCAGCCATAAGAAGTTAACACATTTTCTATAGGACTGAGGTCAGGGCTTTGTGATGGCTACTCCAATACCTTGACTTTGTTGTCCTTAAGCCATTTTGCCACAAATTTGGAAGTATGCTTGGGGTCATTGTCCATTTGGAAGACCCATTTGCAACCAAGCTTTAACTTCCTGACTGATGCTTTGAGATGTTGCTTCAATATATCCACATAATTTTCCTCCCTCATGACGCCATCTATTATGTGAAGTGCCCCAGTCCCTCCTGCAGCAAATCATTCGCACAACATGATGCTGCCACCCCCGTGCTTCACGGTTGGGATGGTGTTCTTCAGCTTGCAAGCGTCCCCCTTTTTCCTCCAAACATAATAATGGTCATTATGGCCAAACAGTTCTATTTTTGTTTCATCAGACCAGAGGATATTTCTCCAACAAGTACAATCTTTGTCCCCATGTGAAGTTGCAAACCGTATGGCTTTTTTATGGCAGTAAACTGTGGATATAGATACTTTTGTACCTTATTCCTCCAGCATCTTCACAAGGTCCTTTGCTGTTGTTCTGGGATTGATTTTCACTTTTCACACTAAAGTACGTTCATCTCTAGCAGACAGAACACATCTCCTTCCTGAGCGGTATGATGGCTGCGTGGTCCCGTGATGTTTATACTTGCGTACTATTGTTTGTACAGATGAACGTGGTACCTTCAGGCGTTTGGAAATTGCTCCCAAGGATGAACCAGACTTGTGGATGTCAACATTTTTTTTATTATGTTTTGGCTGATTACTTTCTTTACTTAGTGTATGTAAACTTCTGACCCACTGGAATTGTGATACAGTGAATTATAAGTGAAATACTCTGTCTGTAAACAATTGTTGGAAAAATTACTTGTGTCAAGCACAAAGTAATGTCCTGACCCACTTGCCAAAACTATAGTTTGTTTACAAGACATTTGTGCAGTGGTTGAAAAACAAGCTTTAATGACTCCAACCTAAGTGTACGTAAACTTCTGACTTCATCTGTAGGTATTCTTTTTGTCCAGATGGGATATGGCAGTGTGCAGTGTAATGGCGATTGCATCCTCTGTGGACCTGTTATGGCGGTATGCAAACTGAAGTGGGTCTAAGGTGGCCGGGAAGGTGGCGGTGATATGATCCTTGACTAGCCTCTCAAAGCACTTCATGATGACAGAAGTGAGAGTTACAGGGCGCTAGACATTTAGTTCAGTTATCTTTGCCTTCTAGGGTACAGGAACAATGGTAGCCATCTTGAAACACGTGGGGACAACAGACTGGGATAGGGAGTGATTAAATATGTCTGTGAACACACCATCCAGCAGGTCTGCGCATGCTCCGAGGACGCGGCTAGGGATGCCGTCTGGGCCAGCAGTCTTGCGAGGGTTAACAAGTTAAAAAGTTTTACTCACGTCAGCCACTGAGAAGGAGAGGGGGGGGCTGCAGTCTGTTTTAGTGATCCGCAACGGTGGCACTGTATTATCCTCATAGCGGGTAAAGAAGGTGTTTAGTTTGTCTGGAAGCGTGACGTTGGTATCTGTGATGTGGCTGTTTTTGTAGTCTGTGATTTCCTGTAGACCCTGCTACATACATCTTGTGTCTGAGCCATTGAATTGCGACTCCACCATGTACCTCTACCGGCATTTACCTTGTTTGACTGCCTTGCAGAAGGAATAACTACACTGTTTATATTCAGCCATATCTCCAGACCTCTTTCCATGGTTAAATGCGGTGGATCGCGCTTTCAGTTTTACGCGAATGCCACCATCCATCCACGGTTTCTGATTAGGGTAGGTTTTAATGGTCACAGTTGGTATGACGTCTCCAATGCACTTATTTTTAAACGCCCTTACCGAGTCAGCGTATAGGTCAATGTTGTCCTCTGAGGCTGATCGGAACATATTCCAGTCCGCATGATCAAAACAATCTTGGAGTGTGGCTTCCGATTGGTCAGACCAGCGTTGAATGGTTCTTGTCACTAGTACATCCTGTTTGAGTTTCTGACTATAAGCTGGGACGAGCAAGATGGCGTCATGGTCGGATTTGCCGAAGGTAGGGCGGGGAAGGGCTTTGTATGCATCGCGGAAGTTAGAGTAGCAGTGGTCGAGAGTATTAGCTCTACGTGTTGTGCAATCAATATGCTGATAAAATTTAGGTAGCATTGTTCTCAAATTTGCTTTGTTAACATCCCCAGGTACAATAAATGCAACCTCCGGATACATAGTTTCCAGTTTACATAGAGTCCAGTGAAGTTCCTTGAGTGCCGTCTCGGTGTTCGCTCGAGGGGGGATATACACAGCTGTGACTCTAACTGACGAGATTTATCTTGGTAAGTAGAATGACAGACATTTGATTGTAAGGAATTCTAGGTTGGGTGAGCAGAAGGACTTGAGTTCCTGTATGTTGTTATGATTACACCAAGAGTTGTTAATCATAAAGCATACACCCCTGCCCTTCCTCCTCCCAGGGAGGTGTTTATCTCTGTCGGCGCGATGCATGGAGTAGCACGGTGGCTGAACCGATTCCGACAACATATCCCGAGAGAGCCATGTTCCGTGAAACAGAGAATGTTACAGTCTCCGATGTCTCTCTGGAAGGCAACCCTCGTTCGAATTTTGTCTACCTTGTTGTCAAGAGACTGGACATTGGCGAGTAGTATACTCAGGAGCGGTGAGCGATGTGCCCATTTACGAAGCCTGACCAGAAGACCGCTCCGTCTGCCCCTTCTGCGTCGCCGTTGTTCTCGGTCAGCTGCTGGGATTAGATGCATTGTCCTGGGTGGTGGTCCAAAGAGAGGATCTGCTTCAGGAAAGTCGTATTCCTGGTCGTAATGTTGGTAAGTTGACGTTGCTCTTATATCCAATAGTTCTTCCCGACTGTATGTAATAAGACTTAAGATTTCCTTTGGTAGCAATGTAAGAAATAATACATAATAAAACAAAATACTGCATAGTTTCCTAAGAACGCGAAGCGAGTCGACCATCTCTGTCGGCGCCATCTTCACACCATCAACAACAGAAAACCACGCGTGCACCACACACACACACACACACACACACACACACACACACACACACACACCCAACACACACACACACACACACAACACACACCACAACACACACACACACACACACACACACACACACACCACACACACACACACACACACACAACACATACATACACTGATGCAACATGTCACAGCTGTTCTGACCAACTTCAAGGTGTCTGAAGGTAAGTCCAGGAGGAGATCCCCATTGTTCAGGCCGACCCTCACTTTCTCTCTCTATCTTCTCTTCCTTTTCTTTTGTCCTCCCCCTGCTGGGTCATTCTTCCCTCTCTCCTCCTCATACTATTCTTTCTTTCCTTTTCATGTTGATGGTCAAGGGAATTAACCCTGAAGTGTACAAAGCAGGATCAATTAGTTGCTAACTAACTTTGATAACAAGTTTGATAGAGTATCATTGAATCTGTCATGCCTGTGTCTCATCATGACACAGGTACAGAGTGCAGTCTCCTCCCATACAGCTGCAGTCTCTCCAGTGTGTTTGAACTTTGACCCTATTCCTGATGTCATGTTCTCTAGCACTCTGCCTCATATCACCACGATGACACTGATGAATGTATAGTACTAGCTGGTGTTTGAGGATGGTGTAGTAACAGATAGATTAAAAGTAGACTCGCGATATGGTGTCGATGCAGAAGGGAAACAGCATAGCAGGTATTTTAGCAAAAACTAAGAGCGTTGAAGCGCTACCTAATAACAACTAACCTTTCCACCAGATGTGGTTGGAGAGTTTCCATGCATTTGTAATGTTATCAACCCTTCTGACAATAAGATGAGTTATGGAGACTTACCAATTAAAGATATTAGGGAGTCAACATTACACAAGGATGAGAAAATGGGGGTATTGGTTATTTTTAAAAAGAATATGACTTTTGTGAAGACTCATCCATCTTAGGACCTACTCAATGCTCAATAGGCCAACATGTAATACCAGTTATAGGGATTACATAACGGGAACTATCTTGATACTGGCTGTCAAACGTCAAGCCGTGAGATGACTGATGTGGCTGGAACAGGGTGATAATTATTTTTGTGATGTGACATGGTGATGGCTGAATGGCGTTGATTTACTTACACAATGATCTGCACATCGGCCCTCGAATATGGGTGACATCAAAGCCTGACGAGCGCTCTGACAACAGTCACCCCCTCCACCCTCCACCCCCATGAATGACAGGGCCAATAAGGCAAACGTCATCCTTCCTTCTTAATTTACATATGGGGTCTGTCATATATACTCAGGCAGGTAAAACACACACACACACACACACACACACACACACACACACACACACACACACACACACACACACACACACGCAAACAAACACACGCAAACAAACACACACATAGTCACTACAGAAAGCAGCACTTTTTATCCTTCTCATGGATTTCAAACATAACATCTAATAACAGAATATGAAAATCCAGTCAATAGCTGCTCAACTCCCTTGAATGGCCAAACAGCGTTGTTGTGCTATCTGGATTCCTGCATTGGGATTGTAACTCATCACGGAAAAGGAAGAAAAACTCATTGGAGAGAAAACATGTAGCATGTTTCAGTAGTCTTTCAACATTTGYGCAACTTTACGATAGTCTTGGTTTAAGCACAAGTAAAGTGTTTAGATAGATTGTGGCAGGGCTGCTGGCGTGTCTGGAGAGAGAGGAGGTGTGGCGTGTGTTGAGAGCTGACAGATGTGAAAGAATAATGTGTGTGTGTGTGTGTGCATGTGTGCGTGTGTATATGTGTATGTGTGTGTGTGTGTGTGCGTACGTGTGCGTGTGTGTGTGTGTATGCATGCATGCAATCTGAGGCTGTAATACATCTTTCTCTCTGTAATGGGGTGTTTGGGGTTTGGAATGGAGTTTGCTGGCCAACGATTATGCTGGTATGCACCCAACACACAGCCTACATTATGCCTAACCATCAGTCCTGTATAGCCCTCCGCTTCAAGATGGCCACCACATATTAGTAATCTTTTACATGCAGGCTGTAAGTGAGGGTTGGATGGAGGGTTAAATAATATAGACACTTAACTGAGTAGCAAAGAATCACTCCCTCTCTCTCCTTNTCTTTTACATGCAGGCTGTAAGTGAGGGTTGGATGGAGGGTTAAATAATATAGACACTTAACTGAGTAGCAAAGAATCACTCCCTCTCTCTCCTTCCCCTCACCCACACACTTCTCTCCCTCACCCCTTCCTTTCCCATTTCTCCTCTCACACTCAGCGTAACCGTCCCACAGACTTCCCTATCAAAGTGACTTATTGTCACGAGAATTTTCAATCCCAATGATGATATCAATCAATAGCTTTGACCAATCCCCGAGGTTTGTAAGACCATGGGTTTAATAATAATTAGTCAAAGACTCAGCTTATGCAAAAGGTTAGTACAGTTTATTCACGAGAACGTTCTGAAATCAAGAATACAAAGACATCCATTTTATAGCTGCGCACATACTTCCATACAAACAGTAAATATCCTACGCACATACATACACACAAACAGTATGTGATTTTTATCCTTCTTCATGGTTCTCACCACTGTATCACTACCCAGCCGACAGTTCCATTCCCCCGAGATTAGGGAGACCTTGAGAAGTACTCCCTGTCCTCTCCCAAGTCTCTCAGAGCCCTAGCCAGGTCGGTCCAAACACAGTTTTAATTGTTCTTCGGTATTTTACTAGGCACACACACACACACAAGTTCAAATCCTAAGCTACGCCTTGCTCAGACAGTCTGTGTTTTTCCACTATACAGATACCTTGTTTAACCTAATTCCGACTAAAACTTCACACATCATCAGATTATAATTTTATGATTCTAATCAATTTCACACAGTTATAAGGTTTCAGAGTGGAATTATTTTATCATTATCTTTCAACATTTAAATTATTTTATCACTTATTGAACTGGCTGACTGGGTCAATAGGTACCATAGATCTGGGTTCGGTCGGTTGCACTGTTTAACTGCCTTTTTCTTTGATTTTATTGACAGACTGAGGATTAATGATGGYGGTTCAGGACCAGAACGATCGCCTTTCCTTTCAGCCACCGACTCATTATAAAGCTGAAAATCACACAAATGAGGAACACGTATCCCACTGGGCAAAAACTGGTTGAATCAACGTTGTTTCCACATCATTTAAAAAAAATCAATGTGTTGATGTTGAATCAACGTGGAAAACTAATTAGATTTGCAGAAATTCATCAACGTAACAGAATGTTGTCGTTTTTTCACTCAACTTGTCACCTACATCTAATTTTGGGGGGATTTCACATTGAATTCACATTAGTTGACAACTCAACCAAATGTAAATCAAAACCTCTGTTCCCAGTTGGACGCTTCTACGGGTTTGACAATGAATGAAACAAACACACTCACTTCTTAAAACACTAGTCAGGTTTTGGATTTTCTACAAAAAAAAACTCCATCTTTGATTTCAGATGAACATTGTTCCCTCATCTGATCTGATCCAGTCTTGATGCCTCATCTCAGGGAAGCCTGATCTCTTGGATCTCTTTCCCCACCCACAGAACCACAGCTAGCANGTTCCCTCATCTGATCTGATCCAGTCTTGATGCCTCATCTCAGGGAAGCCTGATCTCTTGGATCTCTTTCCCCACCCACAGAACCACAGCTAGCAGATAACTGCTCCTCTCCTCTCCCTGCCTGCTGTCTGACTACAACGGCAGCTTTTGTTGTGGGGAAGAGCATGTGTGGCATGGCAAGGGTTGTCTGCATGCTTGCTTGTATGCTTGTGTGTGTTTGAGGGAGTGGAAAAACTACTGTTATTTAAATATGTGAGTGTGTAAGTGATTGTTGACATTAGCTGGTGACAGGCAGACAGGCAGGCAGGTGGAGGGACTAGAGGATAAAACAAACAGGTTCTGAGTATCAGACTGCTGAGAGATAAGAGCTCTATTCACTACAGCTGACTGACACAGCAGCCTCACACAGATTAGCCTTGTTTAACTATGGAAATTAACACACACTTTAACATCTACAGATGGTGTGTGAGAGAGAAAGAGCGTGTGTGTGTTCATGCTTGCGTGTGGTTTATTTGYCAGCACACACTTGCTGTCAATCATGTCCAAGGTATGTGTGTAGTGTGGTGGTTACTATGGGAACATAAAAAGACATTAGAACTGGCCTTGATGCCTGTCTGGGAGAAAACAAGAGAGATGTATGACCATTTTAAAATGAAAGACTCCATTGGTTATAGAAGCATCTGACTTCTATCTGCCAGAGATCATTATACATTATCCTCCACCTCAAGGTCAATAAATACCAGTGTTGGTTTTGAAAGTGTGTGTGTGTTTGTCTCTCTGTATGTGTATGTAGACCTTCCACCCAGTACACAACATTCTGTATTGTATGTCGCTGTACAGTGAACAGATCTATCAATCATTGGTACTTGTTTAGATCTGTCTGTCAAGATGGTCTCCATTGATTTGCCGAGTGGCGTTGCTGTGATTATGTTCTATGGTCAGAGAGAGAGGTTTGGAGATAGATTGCCCCTCGCCGCTTCCTGTCTGAAGTACGTGCCCAAGGTAAACTGGCTGTAGCTCAGGCCTTGTAGCCAGGATATGCATATAATTGGTACCATTGGTACCATTGGAAATAAAATACTTTGAAGTTTGTATAAATGTTAAAATAATGTAGGAGAATATAACACAATAGATATGGTAGGAGAAAGTCCAAAGAAAAACCAAATATATATATTTTTTGTTGAGAGACCATCCTCTTAGAAAGGCAAGAGAAACACCTGTACTGACCTCGCATTATTGTTGATAGCGGGGGAACAGGCAGTGGCTCGGGTGGTTGTTGTCCTTGATGATCTTTTTGGCCTTCCTGTGACATTGGGTGCTGTAGGTGTCATGGAGGGCAGGTTGTTTGCCCCTGGTGATGCATTGTGCAGACTGCACCACCCTCTGGAGAGCCTTGCGGTTGAGGGCGGTGCAGTTGCGTACCAGGTTGTGATACAGCCCAACAGGATGCTCTCGATTGTGCATCTGTAAAAGTTTGTCAGGGTTTTGGGCCAAATTTCTTCAGCCTCCTGAGGTTGAAGAGGCACTGTCTGTGTGGGTAGACCATTTCCGTTTGTCTGTGATGTGTACGCCCAGGAACTTAAAACTTTCCACTTTCTCCACTGCTGTCCCTTTGTTTTGTTTTGTTGGCGTTGAGTGAGAGTTTTTTTTCCTGACACCACACTCCAAGCAAGCCCACTGCTGTTGTGTTGTTTGCAAACTTCATGATTGAGTTGGAGGAGTGCATGGCCATGCAGTTGTGGGTGAACAGGGAGTACAGGAGAGGGCTGAGCACACACCCTTGTGGGGCCCCAGTGTTGAGGGTCAGTGAAGTGGAGATGTTGTTTCCTNTCTCTCTCTATCTTCTCTTCCTTTTCTTTTGTCCTCCCCCTGCTGGGTCATTCTTCCCTCTCTCCTCCTTCATACTATTCTTCTTTTCCTTTTCATGTTGATGGTCAAGGGAATTAACCCTGAAGGGTACAAAGCAGGATCAATTAGTTGCTAACTAACTTTGATAAACAAGTTTGATAGAGTATCATTGMATCTGTCATGCCTGTGTCTCATCATGACACAGGTACAGAGTGCGGTCTACTCCATACAGCTGCAGTTTCTCCAGTGGTGTTGAACCTCTCCAGTGGTGTTGAACTGACCCTATTTCCTGATGTCATGTTTCACCAGCACTCTGCCTCATATCACCTCTATGACACTGATGAAGGTATACTGGGAGCTGTGTTGCTCTGGGTATCTATCTGAGGGAAGAGGGGTGCTACATCAAAATATATCACCTTTAAAAACACTGACTAACAGCTGGTTTATGAGGATGGTGTAGTACCAGATAAATAAAAGGTAGACTCAGCGATTTGACATAGAGGTAGAAAGTAAACAGCATAGAGGCTCAACTTCTCAGCTCTTTTGGTGCCCTAACACGCTGTAACAGCATGAAGAGAACACATGCACATCCGCAGATACTGTGTGTGACTGTGTGAGAGTGAAGTCCTGCATCTCGCTCATCTCAATATCTGCGGTGCTGCTTATGGCAACCTCATTTCGCTGAGTCTACCTTTAAAACTAGCTACTTGTTAGTATGTATATACAGTAGGCTCTGCCAATGTAGCTACTATGTTATTATGTCCACAATACCATATAACATCATGCAGCAATATCACTGTACATTTTATTACTGCTGTTATATATTTAAGCAATAATGCATGGGGGGGGGGGGGGACATGGCCAATATACTACGGCTAAGGGCTGTTCTTACGCACGACACATTGCGGAGTGACTGGACACGGCCCTTAGCCCTGGTGTATTGGCCATATACTACAAAACCCAGAGGTGCCTTATTGCTATTGTGAACTGGTTACCAACGTAATTAAAGCAGTATAAATAAATGTTTTGTCATACCCGTGGTATACGGTCTGATATACCACGGCTGTCAGCCAATCAGCATTCAGGGCTCAAACCCCCCAGTTTATAATTTGCCATGAGGCACAGCTATCTTATATCGAGAACACTGTAATAGATGGACAAATTTTCATAATCTTCTCATTTCCATTATCATGCAGCCTTTTGCCCATAGGTTCTGATTCTGAGGGATTATGACCCATTTATTTCTCTCTGGATTGAGAGGGCAGCCAGAGGATTGGGAGCATCACAGCCCCGCAGACTGAGACTATTCTGGGCCGCCGCTAATAGCTCTTGTCAGGCGTAATTTTTAAGTACTTTAACCAATTCATTGTATAATTAGGTTAACAAAATTAGCTCATTGCAGAGTCAGTCAGCAGCCTGGCAGTAATGCAATCAAGTTATTAACATTCCAGATTTATAGAACCATGAATATAGAGGCAGTGTTCAACCTCTTTAGCACATTTCTCCCTGACTGGTTGTGAAAATTACATAAAATAATAAAAAACAGTCCAAGTTAATTTACTGGGATCAGTACGTGAAACTCAATTTCAATGTCACAAGTAGACTAAGGAGTAGGTATGTAAAATGTGTGTGACTCCCATTTGACTTTGTACATTCAAATAAGAAGATTGAGAGTTGAATGTGGCACAGGCTAGGCAATGTTATTACATTTCTGTTAATAGTAACTTGATTTCAACCCTGCAGTGACCACAACAGTCACAAGAGTCTAATGGATTTAAATTTGCTAATATAAGCCAATATAAGCCAAAAACTTGGTTGTAGCCAATTGTATTGGTGATGGTGATGACAATAAACCCTGTAATACAATGTCATCAATAGTGCCCCCTGTCGGTCATGTATAAGGCACACTGATACACTCGCAATGATACCAACATAAATACAATATAGGGCGCCTGGTAAAACATGTTTTGCATCCAAGAGAATTACATTCAGTTCTGACAAAGATTATCGGAAGACTTATCTAACACCATGAAATACAATGGACAGTCTGTCTTCATTGGCCGAGGGGGACAATGTATTGCTCCGCCTTCAGAAGAACGCATCAGCCCTTCTCATTTTGAACGATGCAAATACCAACTATTGGACGGCGGCTCGCTTACTTCGAAGGTCCGCTTGTGATCTCACACACTCGAGGTACGGCCCGGATGGTGTGTGAGTGCTGGAGAGACAGAGAGAGTGCGCTATAGACTGGAGCCGTGAGAGTCCGATTTTATGTCGTCTTTTGGAACCTCTACATATTTTCTCACTTTGGCTATACTTATTCTGTAACTGAATTGTATGCATATATTTCGCTCACATCCCGATTGATTTGGATTTTGTGAATTAGAACCCCCGGAAGAACAATTCTGGAATAGGCATCATGAGTGAAGAACCGAACGTCAACTACTGTAAAATGAAACTAGATGGGGAGTAGGCTACAGGCGTTCTCTAGCGGATTATAATTAAACTATACACTGCGCATGGATAATTATACACTTTACTTTTCCGGGACTTTAACAAAGCACTGCCCCTCTCCAACATATTTTCGTTTCCCTCCCCAATTAAAGATTTCTCTTTTGGATCTATTACGCACGAGATACGCAGCCATACCTCCGAATCCTGTGACAGTAGTGATAACTGCAGCTCCCCAACGGGCGCGTTAGTGTCTTCACCGACTCTTTTGGATCCTATTCCCTATCCGGATACTCAAGATGTTGACGGCGCACACCAGCCACTTGCTCCACCACCCGGAATACCTGCAGCCTTTGCAATCTGCACCAGTGAGCATTGAGGTATGGTGAATATGTTTCTATTGTCCTGGTAAATTGCCACATTGAATGTCGTTGTTGTTTGGCTTATAGATGATAAGACTCACGGTTTATTCTCAACACCTTGGTGCGTTTTTTTGCGCAAAGCATGTTCCTCGACTTTTAGCCGATAATGCGTATTTTTGGGGGGGGATGTGCACATTAGGGACTTTTGAAAAGTAATTCCCTGAGCATCTTTTCTCATATACTATATCCCCTGGGACGCAGTTTTTTCGAATGACCGTTTCTACTATTTTGCTTCAACTTTGTAGACAATAGGCTTACATCTATCTATTCGATAAAACTAGCCATAACTTACAGCAAGACCTCAATACTGCCAAATACATTGAAACAATTACTGCTAACAGAAATGTAAGTACTTTCTGTCTGTCTGTCTGTCTGTCTGTCTGTCTTTATTTCTACAACTGTAATTGTGAAAAATGCTTAAACTTAACTTAAAGTCTTGGTTTATTTCTCCAGCTGGATGCCAAGAAGAGCCCCCTGGCCCTGCTGGCTCAGACTTGCTCCCAGATCGGCAAGCCTGACCCTCCCACCTCCAAGCCAAGCTCTATCTCTAATGGCAATGGTGACCATGATGGACACTCCTCTTCCTCCTCCAGTCACAAACCCTCACAGGAGGACAAGTCCAGCTTCAAGCCCTATAACAAAGTAGGGGGAGACAGTCGGAGGGACAGGGTCAGTAGCTCTAATAACAGTTCTGACAAGACCGGCTTCAGGGTACCTAGTAATGGGAATGGAGTAGCTAACAGTAACTTATCAGGTTCTTGTCCATCCTTTCCGCCACACGCCATCTCTCCCAACTCCAGGGTGGGTGGTGGCACGCCTCCTCAGCACACACAGCAGTCGTCACAGACACACAGACAGAGCCAGTCGCCTCACGGACTACATGTTTCCCACTCTCAGACTCTGAATGGAGAACACAAACAGGAACAGAGCAGTCCACACAGGAACAGCAACAGTAGCAGTGGTGGCCATCTTAAGAAGGAGTCAGATGTGAATAAGGTCACTTTGGACAGTCCCCAGATGGCTAACTCCAGCCATGCCAGAGCCAGCACCAACTCCAGCACAGGCAGCTCTGAGGGAAGCCCCAGCCACGAGTTGGGCAAGATGGACTCCCAACCCCCACCACTCAGCCTGGGTCCTGGACACATCACTCCCATCTCCCCCTACAAGACTGGCCACTCTGTCTTCCCCCTGTCCTCCTCTGGTATGGGCTACCATGGCTCTGTAGTGGGGGCCTATGCTGGATACCCCTCCCAGTTTGTCCCAGGGTTGGACCCTACCAAGTCTGGTCTGGGAGGAGGGGGGGTGAGGGTACCAGGGAAGCACCATAGCTCCAGCCCCCTCACTGGTACCTCTCCCCTCTCCTTCATGCAGGGCTTTTGCAGGGATCCGTACTGCCTCAGCTACCCTAACTCACCCCACCTGGGGGGAAGCAATCCCTGCGTCCATGACCCCTCCTCCTCCATCAAATCAGGCTATCCAGGCTTGGTCTACCCCTCCCACCCCCTCCACTCCCTCCACCCCAGCACTATGTCTTCCAGCATCACMCCCACCYTGTCYCACCCCCTCTACACCTACGGYTTCATGCTCTCCAATGACCCCATSCCTCATGCCTGTAACTGGGTRTCGGCTGSRGGKCCYTGTGATAAACGCTTCTCCACCTCAGACGAGCTGCTRGCCCACCTGCGCACRCACACCTCYTTACCYGGAGGGATGGACAGTAAGCTMYTCTCTGCCTACCCCTCTGTCTCCTCCTCCTCTGTTGCCTCCTGCCAACTCCACCTCCCCCATCAGAGCCAGGCCTCCCTGCAGAACTCCTTCTCCCTTAGGGCTCCTCATACCTTGGGTCTGGCCCGGTACCACCCCTATGGTAAGGTCCACCTGCCCCCTGGACCTACCTCCATCCCCCTGCACTCCCTCCAGGCTGGTTCTCCTTACTACCCCCACTATGCTCTCTATAGCCAGAGACTTGGCTCAGCGTCTGCCCTGGGCTACCAGTGATCCTCCGTCTCCATCCACACAGTCTATAACAGTGTTTCTCCTCAAATTACTAAGCCAAGGCAGCTCCCCCACTCCTTCCTGCCTAGCTCTGCTGTTCCCTGCCTAAAACTGCTGGAATCTTTGGATCCAATTGGTTTTAATAGAAATGTTATGTAAGCCCTGGATGAAGGTGTTTCTGGAGCCTCTGCGGGCAGCACATCTGGCCTATATGGGGGATCACTACTACTCCATACCAAAGCAGGATTCTATAGAGAAGGGGCTGGATGCTTGCATGTCTGCACACTAGGATGCTGCACTTTATGAACAAGTGGATTGGACTGGACCAGCGGCCATGGTGCCATGCTGAGTTGTAATAGCATCACAGACTGGGCTGGCTGATAGCTGGTGGTAGGATGCTGTAGAACGCCTCCTGGATCTCTTCATGTCAAGTTGGGAATAGTGATTGCAGTGGAAAGACAGGAGAGGAGATAGTGATGGCATTAACCTATAGCACTGTGGGGGGGGGGGGGGGGGGGGGGGGGCCACAGGGGGAGAACCGGATGCATGCTAGCTTGACCCTGAGTGTGTGAGTTTAGCTCGGTTATGGTTTTGAGATTTGTTTCAGTTTCATACATTTTGCTTCTTCTTTGACTGAAAATAGAAATTGTATTTATTTTTTAACTGAGTGCTTTGGCTTTCAAGTTTACTTTCCAAAACATAATTTTTTAAAACTTTTCTTATTATTATTTTTTCAGTTATACAGTTATCATTTTATCTATTATAAACAGGATTTGTTTAAACATGATAAAAACATTCACTCATGCAAACTTTACAACAAAGTATATTTTCTTCTCCTTACAAAAATACGTGATTTTCTTGTTTTCCTATCCTTCTCTGATTGAATGTGCATGTCACATCTCCTCTCCCTCTCTGGCTTCCTAATTGTTGTTTGTACAGCAGAGTAATAGTGAAAGGAAATGTGATATTTTTTGTAAAGTATTTGGGCGAATGACCTGGGTAAGAGAGCGATACGAACCCAAACACAGGAAGCAAAGATTATGTGATGATGACAGAGCTGTCCGATTTAAAGGCAAGGTCATATTTTGTTTAATAAATGATAATGAATATATATTCTGTCGTTTTCATTTGTCAATCCAATTGGTCTCTTCTTGACACCTCATTCATCTCAATCGTTTTGATTTGGTTCATCAGGCCATTATTACCAGCTATGTAATAATGAGTCACTCAGTCTGGAGAGAACATTCAAAGACAACGCGACTAAGATACAAAGAAGAATACTGGAGAATGCTTATTGTTAGTTGCTTTAGATAAGAGTGTCTGCTAAATTACAAAATTGTAAATTTTAAGAATGACTATTTCAGTATAATTCAGTAAAGTATTACATAGGGCTGCACAATATTGGAAAAAAATCAAGTTGTGATTTTTTTACGAAATATTGCGATTGCAATTTGACATGCAATATACATCAAAATACTTCTACATCCAAATACTTGTGTTAAAAAGCAGTGGAAAGAAACGTCTTTCTTGTTCAGAACAATCAGTTGACTGCATTTGACATAAAATAACAGGATGCAAACTTATAGTGAATCTAACATTAAGGAGGAGGAACTGTGCAGCTTGAGTGACGGGGATTTCTTTTACATGCTGGTGTAATGGTTTCAAAATATTCCATGAGATATGGATCTCTTGCGATATGGATATTGTATGGATATTGTATGTCTCTCTTGAGACCTACCCAGGAACTGTTGTATTGATTTCCTGACTCCCATGGTCCTTTGCCATCCTGTGGTATTCATCTCTGAGTTGATTTCAGTCATCACAACAGACATGAATATAATGACCTATATGAATATAAGTGACCTACTCTGGTAGGACAGTGGAAGACAGCCTTTGTCAGTGTGCATTATCTGCCTTGTTTTGTTGTAGAGCCAGTGTGTGCCAGGTACTATTGTTCTACAGACAGTCCCAACCAGGTAAAGGATGGGTTTGGGTGTGCTTTACTTTCAGTTAGTGTTTCACAGACAGGCAGGCAGGTAGGCAGACAGGTCAGTTTTGGCACCCACTGAGTTTGATTGAGTCCCAGCCTTCTCTATGTCTGTGTTATGTCCAGATAGGCATCAGAGCAAAACCGTGTCTGTCTGGTCATGTTCAGGATAAGGACCTGTCCGTCTTTCATGTTACTCCAGCTCAGTGTGATTGGCAGAGGTAATATGCTACTTCCTGGTTACGAGACACTGTCGGGGGCCTGTCGGAGTATAGATGACCTACGGTGGTCACAGTCCTGACAGGCAGACCCACTGGGTCACAACACCCCATCGCAACGGAAACCATAGAAACTGCTCTCGTTTTCAGTCTTCCATGTTCCCGAGACCTTGTCAGAGATGTGATGTCTTCCAAATGGCTCATTCAATCCCTCTCCTCACCTCCTCACAAGCTAATGTGTTCTCAGCCACCTGGTTAACAAAGGGCTGAATGAACAAAAGATGTTCTGGGTTCATTTGTAGGGCAGCAGGAGGAGATACTCGTGGTTGGGTTGCAAAGTAGGTTTCAGGTGTCCCATGTAGCTTCTGTAGCCCTGGTGTTTGGCCTAGGAAACTCAGAGACATGGTTAAGGAGCAGAGCCTGGGGTTTAAATGGGAGAGCTCAAGATCAGGTTGTTAAGAAGCACTGACAGCATTCTGACAGACAGACTGACTGACTGACTGAAAGGGACTTTAGTCAAAGTGGCATCTGATGTTCGATTGTTCTCTGATCCTTTTGTTGTTTTAGGTCTGAGAGTGTGTGTATGTGTGTGTGCGAGGAATTCATATCCCTGGTTATGAGTGTTGTCTTTTTCTGTCTGCTTCATCATTTATACAGGGTTTTAGTCAAATTTTTGCTGCCAGAAAAGTCCACCTATAGTTTCCAAGTCAAGTGTCTTTGTTTGAAAGTAAAAAGCAGTGAGCTCTGTGACTGTCTCTGTCACCACCTAAAGGCTCAGTAAAACCAATCTGTATCTCCCAATGGGAACACCTACAGATCCTGAGAAACTGAGACACAGGGGAACAATACCAGCTAGGCCTCAATAAAAGTTAGGACAGATAGAATTGAATTAGAGAGCCTCGAGGGAGAAATGAATAGCCGTGCCATTTTTCATTTCGTTGTTACTCATCCATAGCTCCTTTATCCAATCCAATCCATCCATCATTCCTTTCTTCCCTTTCCTCTCCTCATCCATCACTCTGTCCATCCATCTCGGGGCTGGCTAATGTTTACAGCAGATATCAGGACTCGCATGCCGCCCAGGGTGCTTTCACACTGCTGCTGCTGGAGAGCATGTGTTACGTGTAATTTAGTCCCTCCAAGCAACACTCCACAAATGGTTCCAAAATGGTTCTTCAACTGTCCCCATAGGAGAACCCTTTTTGGTACCAGGAATTCTATGTAGAACCCTGTGGAAAGGGTTCTACCTGGACCCAAAAGGGTTTTACCTGGAACCAAAAGCAGTTATTCAAAGGGTTATCTTATGGGACAGCCAAATAACCCTTTTAGGTTCTAGATAGCACCTTTTTTTCTAGGAGTGTAAGCTAAAACAGGACCCAACATTATTGGGAATTTTTTTAAAGATACACATGCACAAACACAGACATTGCTGTGAGAGGTTTGTGTGTGTATGACAGACCTGGATGGACAGCTGACAGCCTTGGTGATTAACGATGACAGATTGTAGAGCAGCTCCTCCATCTCTCTCTCTGAGATGGAGTACAGGAAGGAGAGGTGCACTCTTAGAAAAGAAGGTCTACAACCTAAAAGGGTTCATCAGTCTTCCCCATAGGAGAACCCTTTGAAGAAACTGTTTTGGTTCCATGTAGAACCCTTTCCACAGAGGGTTTTACATGGAACCAAAAAGGGTTTTACTTGGAACAAAAAAGGGTGCTCCCATGGGGACAGCCAAAGCACCCTTTTGGAACCCTTTTTTTCTAAGAGTGTAGACCCACACACCACACACA
>NC_036842.1:27784111-27803000 GCF_002910315.2 Salvelinus sp. IW2-2015
ACACACACACACACACACACACACACACACACACACACACACACACACACACACACAGCCCCTCAGTTTCCAGAGATTCAGTATAGGAACTATGGGCTCACCATGTGGAAGCCATGTCAGGGCACGGAACACAAACCACGGACATCTGTCTTTATGCATCTTTTAAGTGTCTTCTCTTCTGGAAGCACTAAAAGAGATCACAAACACACTCATCCTTTTCCCTCTTTCCCTCCAGGGCCGGCTTTAGCTTTTTGAGGGCCCTTTTTTTGTGGCCCACTTCTTGAGAGCAGTGATAAAAACGAAGGTTTTAAAGGTAATTTCCTGCAATTTTACCAATTTTGCCATGGGACATAGAGAAAATGTTGCAGTTCTACACATTTTGCCATAGGGCGCAGAGAAAATGTTGCAATTTTATAACACATTTCATGCAATTCTACTCATTTAGCCATGTGGCAGAAAGACATTTTTGCAGTTTTAAAGCTAATTTCCTGCAATTCTACCCTTTTTGCCATGGGGTGGAGAGAAATGTTTGCAGTTGTAAGTTAATTTCCTGAAATTCTACACATTGACTTATGCCATGTTAATGATATCTGAGTGAGAGTGACTTACAGAAAAAATGGGGGCCCCCTGGAGGTCAGGGCCCCTGGGAACGTGCCCTGCTTCCCCGGTCAGTATTTAGCCTGATTGCTACACATTTAGATAACTGGCTAGACTAACTTACCAATCAAAAAATTGTTAGCTGACAGTGACTGACAAAACAAGAGTAAAAGTGCTGATGCACAACCAAATTTCGTACTTGAACCTTGTGTATTGTACTATTCTCCTAACAGTAAGTTGAGACCCTGACTGATTTCCCCGCACCCCCACCCCAAAAAAGGGTTTTGTTTTGTTTTTTTGGGTCGCGGTCCCCCTAGCGGCCAGGAGCCCTAATCTATCACTTATGTGCTTTATTTCTGGAGCCGGCCCTGTTTCCCTCTCTCCCTCTTTCCCTCTTTCTCTCTCCAACTCTATCACTTCATCACTCATCTCTATGACAGGCCTTTTCAAGTGGTCCAGGAATAAAGGGTACACAGATGTCAGACATGTTGGATTAATGTTCCTAAACCATCACACATCCCATTATTACATCCAGACAGAGCAGAGCAGGACAGAGCGGAAATATGTTGGAAATACACGTTCCTCACTCACCGCCCTGAGTCCTGGCAACCCAACCATTCCCTGAGTGTGTGTCTGTGTGTGTGACTACACACCATGAAACTTCAGTATAACCAATCCACAGAGGATAGGTCTGTTCATCATTCAGCACTGTGGTAAATTACCCAAATCCGACAGTAAATTTACCTGCTCAAGATGTTATGTGCTGAAACATGGCGCTGCTCTCTTGACCTTCCTTTTCCATTGACTCTCTCTCTCAGTGGGTTTTTCTCCCTCCCTCCCTCCAGCTTGACATGTGAAAGTATGGCCACAGTGAGTTCAGCAGTGCACGAGAAGGCATTGGCAATTATAGTTTCCCTGTTAATGCTTACGGCTGCAGCTGGTTCTGATCAGGCTGTCACACACACACGCAACGCACGCTCGCACCCACCCACCCACCGCCCACCCACCCACCCACCCACCCACCACCCACCACACCACACACACACACACCACACACACACACACACACACACACACACACACACACACACACACACACAGGGAATCCGTCTGGGATGTCAGTTCTCATGCATCACCACTGGTTTACTGGTGGGAAAAACGTGCCTTGGCAGTGAGTCGATCAGGCCTGGAGACCTGGAGGGTTAGTGGAGGCTAACGGGGGCTAGTGGGTTAGCCGCACACCCAGTAAGGGTGACACCATCCTATCCCAGCCTTCCTCCTCAGCATGCTCCCAGGCACATTCTCTTATTCCTGGAGGTTAATTCTGACTCTTTAGCTAACCAGGGCTAATTACCCACTGTGACCCTGAGCAGGCGCCACACCACAGACTTACAGGGAGGTCAGAGACAAGCTAATACACACACTCTCTCTCTCTCTCTCTCTCTCTCTCTCTCTCTCTTGCTCTCTTTCACTCCCTACCTCTTTCTTTCAGTCTTTCTCTCTCTCTCTCTATCGCTCTGTCTTTCTCTCTGTCTCTCTCTGTCTCTCACTATGTCTTATACTTTGTCTCTCTGTCTATGCTATCTGTTTTTTCTGTAACAATATGACTTCATTGTACAGTATGTTTGGTATATCATCAGGCTGGCTTGAATGACCACAAAAACAAGTTCTTCAGGAACACCTATCAGCCAAGGATACAAATGAAAAAGTAAGAGAGAGAAAGAAATGGAGAGGAGCGAGAGATGAAGAACGAGATTGAGATTCCCCAAATACAGTTATTAAAGGGTCTGTGATTCCCCAAATACAGTTATTACAGTTTTTTTTGTTTAAGCACAATTTTGAAAACAGGGCCCGGTTTGTCAAAGCACTACACACAATTAGCACAACCCTACACCAAAGTAGCACAACATTTCAGATCATTTTCAAAATGGAACACTTGTCAAAACTATACACGACTTCATAAAAATAATATTTTGTTACCATACGAAACATACACATTTCATATGACTTCAATCTTTTTGAACCAGTTACACACTGCTGTTGCTAACCTAAAACACATTTAGCAAGTCTAATTGTCAGTGATTAGAGTACTGTAAATGAAGTACACAGAGAAAGTGCAACTATACAAACACTACACAAGACCAATGCTGCAGACTGAGGAAAATATCATTTATTTCTCTCCATATACCCAAATCAGTCAACATGTCAACATGGAGAATCACAACAAAACATGTCCCAGTTTTAATGCTACTACAGTAGTGTGCATAACACTGTTAGCTCAGCAAACAGACAAACAGACAAACGTAAAATACTGTATCCAGTACAGGTTACAATTACAGTAAATAACAACAACAACAAACATAAAAAATAATCTGAAAAAAACGGACAATATTGTACAGAAAATACTACAGTAAACATACTATACATCATCTCTTCGCCTAGCTGGATCTGGCCAGAGAATTTCATCAACTCACAAGCAATATCGTCATTAGCAAGACAATGCGGGAAAGAACCGTCTTGAATGTCGAATCCTCCTTGCACAGCTGCGGCGTCGACTTGGCCTCCATGGCCTGAATGAGGTCCTAGCCTGGGGCTGGAGATCGTAAACCTTCCACCGCCATGCAGAGAAAAACTCTTCGATAGGGTTTAGAAACGGAGAGTATGGTGGAAGGTATAGTACTGTCAACTGTGGATGGTGTTGAAACCAGTTCTGGACCAAAGCAGAGCGGTGGAATGACACATTGTCCCAGATGACCGTGTATTGCATCTGGTGCATTTTTCATTACCTGCTGGACGATGTGGTGCAATCGGTCCAAAAATGCGAGAATGTGAGGTGTGTTGTAAGGGCCATTTGGCATGACGGAGGACAACCCATGCTGTGAAATGGCAGCGCAAAGGGTGATGTTACCCCCACGTTGCCCTGGGACATTGATTATAGCCCTGTGGCCAATGATATTTCTGCCTCTCCTTCTTGCTTTTGTGGAGGTTGAACCCTGCCTCATCATTATATATGAATTCATGCAGGATTTCCTAGCATCCATCTGCAAAACTCCCTGAAATACAGTGAAAGACAAGATTGTGTAGTTCAGGATAGGTAGAGTATACAGTCAATGTAAAAAAGAATGTGTGCAGTATGCAACATCACAGTGCTAAAGTGAACAATACAAACCTCCACATACTCATGTCGCAGCCGTTTGACCCTCTCTGAAATTCCGCTCAAAAAGCACTCGATAAAGTTGTTTCATTTGAACCTGATGTCTTTTCAGGATGCGTGCCAGTGTTGACTGAGAGACCTGATGGACATTATTTAAAATGGCCTGGTCACCGATAATGTTGGCTTGTAGTTCTCTGAGCCTGATAGCATTATTGAAAATGCCTGTCACCGATAATGTTGGCTTGTAGTTCTCTGAGCCTGATAGCATTATTGAAAATGGCCTGGTCACCGATAATGTTGGCTTGTAGTTCTCTGAGCCTGATAACATTATTGGCCAAAACCATGTTAATTATCTCTCTCTCTTGTTCTTGCGTGAATATGGGCCCCCCTCCTCCTTGTCGTTCCCGACCCTCAATCCTATGTAGAGAATAATACATGTAACTTACTGTACAGTGTCACAGGAAGGGGTATCACAAGTGCTGATATGGTGCATACAATAAGCGGCTGATTACTGTAACTGTAGACAGATCTTCTTTTACCTGTTTTCCTGTCGAAAAGTCCTTATGACAGATGCCACTGTATATCTGCTAAGATTTGGCTGAACTCTCAGTCCAGCCTCCCTCAGCGTCAATCCGTGGTTCACAACATGGTCCACTAGTGTTGCACGAATGTCATTTGATAAGTTTGGTCCTCTTCTTCTTTGTGCACGTTCTCCTCCTGCTTCAGGTCTTCCTCGACCTCTGGCTCGGCCTCTGCCTCTTCCTCTACCTCCTTCTCCTTCTCTGTGTACTCCTCCTCTCACCCTCATTCTTCTTCTGACTGCTTCCATTTTGGTTGAAGGTAAGTGAACCTACCTGCTGTATTTTTATAGTGCTTAAACCTGATTGGTGTGTCTACAATTTATCAATCATGTGTTTGTGCACCTGATGGCTGTGTTTAACAGATTGGCTCATAGGTGTGGTAATTTGACAGTCAGTGCTTTGGAATTGCAAGGAAATGACATCATGATATACTTCTGTGTCTGATGTATACAAGTGTGTTTAGTGTTTTGCAAATCACTGTGTGTAATGTTTTGCAAATAGTGTGAAGCTGACAATGTGCTTACAGTTGTGCAAATCTAGTCTTGTGTTTTGCTCCTTGAGTGTAAGGTTTTGCTAATTGTGGGAAAAGTTCAATTTTAGTGTGTAAGCAATCGTAAAAAACTGTAAAGGGTCTGTGATTCCCCAAATACAGTTATTAATAAAGGGGAAATGTGTTTTTAGTGTGTCAGAATGATTAATGGCTGAGAGCCAAGCCACTCTAACTCTGGTGTTTAGTCTAACCAGTAGACCTGATCCAGCCACACACGCTGATGGTGTGTGTGTGTGTGTGTGTGTGTGTGTGTGTGTGTGTGTGTGTGTGTGTGTGTGTGTGTGTGTGTATATGGCAGTCATGTGGTGAGAGGGGAGAAAAGCAAGGTGTGGTTCCAGGGTGTGCAGAATACCAGTAACATTACACCACTGAAGTAGGAAGTCATACAGCAGGGGTATGACGTCTGTGTGTATGTGTTCATTTGCTATTCCAGTGTGATTAATGATGTGTATTGGACAGTGAGTTATGATGATCATTACCAGCACTTTACACCCCTCATTAGCACCTCTTAACAATGTTGATTTCCTCTGTTTCTTACCCATCACTGCCCTTTTAGACTGTACAAATATTTATGTTATTTGTACATAACAATTAGGCTGTTTTGTGAAGTTATTACACTTGGGATATCTTGGAAAATAAGAGTGTTTTCCTTTCAAGGCTAAACTAAGTTAATAAAACATTTTTTAAGTCAGTATAGTATGGTCCTCTGAGAGATCACTGGGTGGACTGCTAACACAGACAAAAGACAAGGCCATTTCAAAACGAGACTTTTATGAGACCTAGCTAGCTCATAAGTCCTGGAATGGTGTCTAACAGAAACCTCGGAACTCCAGATGTTCCACAGATCAAGTTGAGGAGTTGATAAGGAGTCATCGCTCAACACCCGTGTCACGCCTGGTGGACCCACTGATTTACTGGCCGGTGATGATGAAACAACCATTCAGACACTAAATGCTTTATGTCATTACACAAGCAGCTGCGTGTGTGTGTGTTTGTGTGTGTGCGTGTCTGTCTGGATGATGTCATGGCAGTGGATGGGAACAGGAATGAAACAGACCATTAGTTATTTTTCCCTCACGTTTTCAAGGCTTTGCTTGTTTCAATGCTGGATGAAGGAAGTACAATAACAGGTTTTGCCTCTTGTAACCTGTGCATGATGGAATGGCTGAAACTGGAGTATATTCTGAATTATTTTCTCTTCCTAAAAGATAAAAACAGCTTGATATTATTATTAAAATGACTGTGCATGTAAGGAGAATCTTCAACTGACAAAGTAGGCTACAGTTTCTAAGAAAAATGCCTTTGTATTAAAATACCAGATCAATAATGCTCTAAAACAAAAGTAGTAGAATAAAAGTAAAAGTCTGAGACCCCACCTCCTCAGTTGTGAGCAGGGAGAAATAACATCAATCATAAGGAGAGAAGAAGGAGTTGTGTGGGTTGGAGGGTGGTAAGGTTAGGGAAGCTGTCAAATTCAGGAATGAGTGACACAAACACTGAAGGAGTTGGACAGATGAGAGCCCCAGGCCCTGAGTGTGTGCTGTGGTATAGGTGCATGGGGAGGGATATGGGGTATATACCTCCAGTGCATTGAGTGTGGCCAGAAGCAACAGCAACAGCAGCTGTATGTAAGTCAAAGGGGAGCTCTGACTTCCTGGGCTCCTGCTCTACATGTCACAGGCCTGATTAATGACCTGCAGGCCTTGCCCTCTCCACCTCCTCCCCCCTCTCCCCCTCTCCCTCCTCTCTCTGCCCAACACAATTCATCTACACCAACGCTTGTCAACCTATTCAGCCTGGTCTCATAGACTAGACGTAGCATAGTAAACATAAATGTGGCACACTCAAATTAGTATGATATATATAAGTGATGAAGGTAGGCAACAACACATCCGCTACGCTGATCCTCGACACGGGGGCCTCACAAGGGTGCGTACTCAGCCCCTTCCACCAATAACTGCACGGCCACGCACGTCTCCAACTCAATCATAAAGTTTGCTGACCACACAACAGTGGTAGGCCTGATTACCAACAGCACCAGGAAAATAACCTCTCCCTCATTGTCAACAAAATGAATGAGCTGATTGTGGACTTCAGGAGACAGCAGAGAGCGTATGTACTCTTCTACATTGACTGGGACGCAGTAGAGAGGGTGAAAGGCTTCAAGTTCCCCGGCGTGCACGTCACTGACAACCTGCAATGGTCCAACCACACATACACGAAAGCAGGGTGCTTGGTCGTGGTGGATGGGTAGGCGTATAATGCAAATGTATACCAACCCCATGGTTGCCTGTTTGAATGTCATCACGGACAACTTTTGTGTTTGAGCTAATTAGCAACTTTGCAACTACTTACTACTTTTTTAGCTACTTTGCAACTACTTAGCATGTTAGCTAACCCTTCCCCTAACCATAACCCTAACCTTAACACCTAACCCCAAACCCCTAGCCTAGCTGACGTTAGCCACCTAGCCCCCTAGCTAACGTTAGCCACCAAAAATTGGAATTCGTAACATATAATACATTTTGCAAATCCATAGGATATTGTATGAATTGCAATTCTTAACCTATTGTACAAATTGTAATTCGTAAATGGATGATAGACATCCACAAATGAATACATACCATACCATATGAAACGTAACATATATACTAATTACAGTGTCCAGGCTTTACATTTACTATGTTACATCTACCCATGAGTCCAGGTAGACCTAATGCACAGGGCCACAGACAGACATACAGACACAGGAGAGGAGGAGAGGTCACACACATTGCACGAACACTGCACATACACACACATCCAACATTTAAACACTGATACAGTATCTCTGGTAAGCAAGGGCTGACGCCTAGTCCTAAAAGCCTTCTGTAGACGATTGTGTCAGTGCTTTTATGGCTTGCCTTGAGCGTGTGAGTATGCATGTGTGTGTATATCCAAGCCAAGAGGTGTAGCTGTGTAGTGTCGAGACTGAGACAGAGTGCCTGCCTGGCCTCCCTACCCTGTGCTGTGGTTGTGTTCGTTTCCCAGCCTGTCAGGCATTTGTAGCAGAGTGATTTATGACCAGAGGACTCCAACCTGTCTTCACTGCCACTCCACTATTGTTACTACTGACATGTAATGAGGCCAGACATGCCTTCAAGCTGAGCACTTAAGAGAGATTCAATCTCCTCCAGTCACCCAGTCACAGGCACCAGAGCGACTCTTTTCTCTCTCTTCTCTCTCTCTTTCTCTCCCTTCCCTTTCTATCTTTCTCTCACTGTCTTTTTTCCTGTGGTGGTAGAGTTGAAAGGCAGGGTTGAATGCAACTGGAGATGTTGCAAAGAAGGCAGACAGAGAGGAAGACGAGTGTATAGAGGACAAGTCAAGCAACTCTTTATCGATCAAATCAACTGTTTCTTTCTCAGGGCTGGGGTGGGGGACCAATCTGGCTCTTTACAAAACTATTCAAACCCAACAATCTGTAGCGGTAGGGCAATTCCATGGCGACAGGCTGATGCTGAGACTCAGATTTTTCACTTTAAAATGAATGCCAAACAAAAAACAATTATTGCAAAGTTAAACAAACCATACAACTCAATGCACAAGGAATATTAACAATTTCCACTGAACATTTTGCAAAAACACATTTACTTGAAGAACAGTGCAGATGCAATGTTTGGTAACATAATGACGGTTTGTGCTGTTTGTGCCGTAATTCTGTTACCAAACATTGCATCTGAACATTGTAAAGTGAAAAAGTCTTTGTCAGCATTACTTTGTTACCGTGGAATTGCCCAGTTGCAAGTATCTAATACTGGTAGATGGTAGAGTTTATGTTTTTATATTGGTTACATAGCTTCTATACAGTTCGGTTTGTTACTGCTTTACTCTGAGCAAACTGTGTACAACCTAAACTTCCCTCAATTGCTCTCACCTCCCCCTCCCACTCCCTCTTCTCTGAGTGAGAGAGGCAGTATCAGTGTAATCAATAACAGAGTCTCTGGCAGCTCTCCCACCTCTGACCCCAGCTCCTTGTCAGCCATGATTAATGACAGTGTGTGTGTGTGTGTGTGCGTGTGTGTGTGTGTGTGTGTGTTCTCTGCAGCCTGCCCTGCCTCTCCACCATTGTTCCACAACACTTAATGAACTCTGACAAGAATACTTTTATTTTTTCCCCCTCCGCTACATTTTTCCTCTGGCTCTAAGAGAGGGTGTTAGCAGCTTAAAATTCCTACAGAGACCCGTAGATGGAGAGGATTTAGATATGAGGATTTAGATATTTACCTTTTATCTATCTAATATGCTTAACTCTATCGTGATTAAAGGTTTGCCAATCACAATGGAATAGGAAGCACTTGAGCATAAGAACATTGTGCATGATGAGCGGACCCATTGTAGACCCTAGTCATATACTTTGTCAATATTTAATCCTGTACTGCCAATAAACTTTTCCAATATATTTCAATATCCAATATCCTAAGCCATCCCCTTAAATATGCTGTAACTTTTAGTTAGAATTTTGACGACAGACTCACTAGAATACATCAAGAGAATGGGTTCAGAATATTGGGGATCAATGAAAGAAAGCCATCTAAATACATATACATTTCAAGACGGAAGTTTACATACACCTTAGCCAAATACATTTAAACTCAGTTTTTCACAGTTGCTGACATTTAATCCTAGTAAAAAGTCCCTGTCTTAGGTCAGTTAGGATCACCACTTTATTTTAAGAATGTGAAAGGTTGGAATAATAGTAGAGAAAATGATTTATTTCAGCTTTTATTTCTTTCATCACATTCCCAGTGGGTCAGAAGTTTACATACACTCAATTAGTATTTGGTAGCATTGCCTTTGAATTGTTTAACTTGGGTCAAACATTTCGGGTAGCCTTCCACAAGCTTCCCACAATAAGTTGGGTGAATTTTGGCCCATTCCCCCTGACAGAGCTGGTGTAACTGAGTTAGGTTTGTAGGCCTCCTTGCTCGCACAAGCTTTTTCAGTTCTACCCACAAATGTTCTATAGGATTGAAGTCAGGGCTTTGTGATGGCTATTCCAATACCTTGACTTTGTTGCCCTTAAGCCATTTTGCCACAACTTTGGAAGTTTGCTTGGGGTCATTGTCCATTTGGAAGACCCATTTGCGACCAAGCTTTAACTTCCTGACTGATGTCTTGAGATGTTGCTTCAATATATCCACAGAATTGTCCTTCCTCATGATGCCATCTATTTTGTGAAGTGAACCAGTCCCTCCTGCAGCAAATCACCCCCACAACATGATGCTGCCACCTTAGTGCTTCACGGTTGGGATGGTGTTCTTCGGCTTGCAAGCCTCCCCCTTTTTCCTCCAAACATAACAATGGTCATTATGGCCAAACAGTTCTATTTTTGTTTCATCAGACCAGAGTACATTTCTCCAAAAAGTACAATATTTGTCCCCATGTGCAGTTGCAAACCGTAGTCTGGCTTTTTTTATGGCGGTTCTGGAGCAGTAGCTTCTTCTCTGCTGAGCGGCCTTTCACGTTATGCCGATATAGGACTCGTTTTACTGTGGATATAGATACTTTTGTACCTGTTTCCACCAGCATCTTCACAAGGTCCTTTACTGTTGTTCTGGGATTGATTTTCACTTTTCGCACCAAAGTACATTCATCTCTAGGAGATAGAACGCGTCTCCTTCCTGAGCGGTATGAGGGCTGCGTGGTCCCATGGTGTTTATACTTGCGTAGTATTGTTTGTACAGATGAACGTGGTACCTTCAGGCGTTTGGAAATTGCTCCCAAGGATGAACCAGACTTGTGGAGGTCTACAAGGTCTTAGCTGATTTCTTTTGATTTTCCCATGATGTCAAGCAAAGAGGCACTGAGTTTGAAGGTAGGCCTTGAAATACATCCACAGGTACACGTCCAATTGACTCAAACTTATTGTATGTAAACTTCTGACCCACTGGAATTGTGATACAGTGAATTATAAGTGAAATCATCTGTCTGTAAATAATTGTTGGAAAAATTACTTGTGTCATGCACAAAGTAAATGTCCTAACCGACTTGCCAAAACAATAGTTGGTTAACAAGAACTTTTTGGATTTGCTGAAAAATACGTTTTAATGACTCTTACCTAAGTGTACGTAAACTTCCGACTTCAACTGTATATTCATCTCCGTTTCAGCACCAATTGGTAGATTTAAAAATACTCTGATGTTGTAGATTATTTAGGTTTAGGAAAGTATTCATGAATAATAAAAAACTGGTTTGGAGAGCCTTTATTCACGAATGAAAGAAAACGTTGGTTTGATTCATTCTGAAAATTGCCACATTCAGATATTCATCCCATGGTAATGTTGGAAGATTATTGTACATATAATTATAATAGGAATAATAGTGTAGAATAGTAGGATATACCCTTGTCTATTGCCTGCACTAACCATGGAACTGTGTGATGACATGGCCAAGTATATAAGCTATATGGAATTGTTTCAAGAAAGTCATACCAAGGATAATTTATCTATTTGATGTTGAAGACCCCTTGAAGTATATATATATATTTTTATAAAAACATATTTTGATGTCTCATCTTTCCATAGAGGGGTCTTAATAATTTGTACGCTACAGACAATTTTATGAGAAGATCGATTTTCGGGATGTCTCATGATCTGACAAATACAGCTCTAGCTCTGTCACCTTTCACCGCAGATGCGGAAGTGCGACATTGGAGGATGCGGTTGATTGAGATGCAAAAACCCCCAGATATCTCTAGATTAAACTGACAGATCTTTATTGGGATTTTTGTATTATGCTAATTCGTTTCTGCCGGGGCATGGATATCGACTCTAGGTGAATAAACAGCTGTACAATTTAACTTCTGCTTATTGGCACAACATTTCATAAACTTTGCTGTGGGAAAGTTAATATGTTGATATGCTTAAGTTTGCTTCCACATGATCGTTTTCACGTTTCCAGCGAATATAAGGTAAAATAGATCTTAAACAACTATAATATATATTTACAATTACCTTGATCCAAACGGATTTACCAAGCTCTTATCAATAGCTCTTATCAAGATGTAAATTACAGTGCATGGAGAATGCTATAATTTCTATCGGAAGAAAATAAATAGATGCTTTTTCCTCTTGGAACCGGTACGCTCGCTAGACCTTAGTCATGCTATTTTCATGCTTAAGTTAAAGGACTAAATATGCATAGAGAGAAAAGTACATAAAAAGGGAATTATGTTCAACTTACCCACGCTTAACTCGGGTCGGAATTGACCCCAATGACAGCAGCCTCAGAAGTGGAGAGAGTGTCTCTGAATAATTACTCTGAAATATGACTTTGCTGCCATCTGCTCGTGAAAAGTATACATCACACCTCCTAAAACAGCAGATGAGGTGCACACACACACACACACACACACACACACACACACACACACACACACAACACCACACACACACACACACACACACACACACACACACACACACACACACACACAGTTAGATAGCTAACACCACTCCATTATTACACAGTTGAATCAATTAATTCAAATTTCACACTGACAGTAAGAGCATAACTTTATATTCTCTAGCTCTCCCCTCTCTCTCTCTCTCTCCTTCTTTTGCCCAATTTTTTTCCTCTCTGTTCTCCCTCAATCCTTCCAACTCCCTGAAGAGAAAACATTCCCAGGAGTGAAACGGGAATGGGGGGATAAAATGAGAAACTATGTTTTCTTCCCCAGAGTGGGTGTGTGTTTGAATTCTCAACACCACATATCTCAAATGTTCATGGGACCACTCAACCAACATTTACAATTTCCTAACTGTTTGTTTTGGTAAACACCATATGGCGGGACAAACAACAGCAAGGTAGCCTCAGAAAGTGGAGAGAGTGTCTCTGAATAATTACTCTGAAATATGACTTTGCTGCCATCTGCTCGTGAAAAGTATACATCACACCTCCTAAAACAGCAGATGAGGTGCACACACACACACACACACCACACACACCACACACACCACACACACACACACACACACACACACACACACACACACACACACACACACACACACACACACACACACACAACACACCACACACACACACACACACACACACACACAGTTAGATAGCTAACACCACTCCATTATTACACAGTTGAATCAATTAATTCAAATTTCACACTGACAGTAAGAGCATAACTTTATATTCTCTAGCTCTCCCCTCTCTCTCTCTCTCTCCTTCTTTTGCCCAATTTTTCCTCTCTGTTCTCCTCAATCCTTCCAACTCCCTGAAGAGAAAAACATTCCCAGGAGTGAAACTGGGAATGGGGGGATAAAATGAGAACTATGTTTTCTTCCCCAGAGTGGGTGTGTGTTTGAATTCTCAACACACATATCTCAAATGTTCATGGACCACTCAACCAACATTTACAATTTCCTAACTGTTGTTTTTGGTAAACACCATATGGCGGGACAAACAACAGCAAGGTTGATGTTGTTTTTTTGTGAGGACAGGAATAATAAGCAGGTATTTGAGTAGAGTGTTACATGTAAGAGGTGGTTTAGTGAACAGTGCTTGCATAGCCCCCAAAGCAACCTGAATACTTGCATCAGCTCACAGCAACTGGATACTTGCATCAGCTCCCAAAGCAACCTGAATATTGCATTAGCTCCCAAAGCAACCTGAATACTTGCATTAGCTCCCAAAGCAACCTGAATACTTGCATCAGCTCCAAAGCAACCTGAATAATTGCATTAGCTCCCAAAGCAACCTGAATACTTGCATCAGCTCCCAAAGCAACCTGAATACTTGCATCAGCTCCCAAAGCAACCTGAATACTTGCATCAGCTCCCAAAGCAACCTGAATACTTGCATCAGCTCCCAAAGCAACCTGAATACTTGCATCAGCTCCCAAAGCAACCTGAATACTTGCATTAGCTCCCAAAGCAACCTGAATACTTGCATCAGCTCCCAAAGCAACCTGAATACTTGCATCAGCTCCCAAAGCAACCTGAATACTTGCATTAGCTCCCAAAGCAACCTGAATACTTGCATCAGCTCCCAAAGCAACCTGAATACTTGCATCAGCTCCCAAACAACCTGAATACTTGCTCAGCTCCCAAAGCAACTGAATACTTGCATCAGCTCCCAAAGCAACCTGAATACTTGCATCAGCTCCCAAAGCAACCTGAATACTTGCATCAGCTCCCAAAGCAACCTGAATACTTGCATTAGCTCCAAAGCACCTGAATACTTGCATCAGCTCCCAAAGCAACCTGAATACTTGCATTAGCTCCCAAGCAACCTGAATACTTGCATCAGCTCCCAAAGCAACCTGAATACTTGCATTAGCTCCCAAAGCAACCTGAATACTTGCATTAGCTCCCAAAGCAACCTGAATACTTGCATCAGCTCCCAAAGCAACTGAATACTTGCATCAGCTCCCAAAGCAACCTGAATACTTGGATCAGCTCCCAAGGCAACCTGAATACTTGCATTAGCTCCCAAAGTAATGCCTAGGGTTTAGCTCAGCAAACTAACCCAGTCTTGTGGCATGTTAAAACCTTGTTGATCAACAAAGCAAAATGATTTAAGGGGATCGTCTAAAGATCAATCGGTCAGATCAGAGGTTATGTTTAAGTCAGAGGCTGTGTGTGTGTGTGTGTGTGTGTGTGTGTGTGTGTGTGTGTGTGTGTGTGTGTGTGTGTGTGTGTGTGTGTGTGTGTGTGTGTGTGTGTGTGTGTGTGTGTGTGTGTGTGTGTGTGTGTGTGTGTGTGTGTGTGTGTGTGTGTGTGTGTGTGTGTGTGTGTGTGTGTGTGTGTGTGTGCTCTGAGATATCACACTCAGTATATCAGCGTCTGGTGCTATCCGAATTGGTCTTGAGGACAGAAAAGTTACACTATATGTACAAAAGTATGTGGACATCCCTTCAAATTAGTGGATTCGGCTATTTCAGCCATACCCGTTGCAGACAGGTGTATAAAATCGAGCACACAGCCATGCAATCTCCATAGACAAACATTGTCAGTAGAATGGGCCTACTGAAGAGCTCAGAAACTTTCAACGTGGCACCGTCATAGGATGCCACCGTTCCAACAAGTCAGTGCATCAAATTTCTGCCCTGCTAGAGCTTTCCCGGTCAACTTTAAGTGCTGTTATTGTGAAGTGGGAACGTCTAGGAGCAGCAACGGCTCAGCTGCGAAGTGGTAGGCCACACAAGCTCACAGAATGGGACCGCTGAGTGCTGAAGTACATAGAGCGTAAAAATCACCTGTCCTCGGTTGCAACACTCACTACCGAGTTCCAAACTGCCTCTGGGTTTCCATGGCCCAGCAGCCTAAGATCACCATGCGCAATGCCAAGCATCGGCTGGAGCTCGCCGCCATTGGACTCTGGAGCAGTGGAAACACGTTCTCTGGAGTGATGAATCACGCTTCACCATCTGTCAGTTCGAGGGACGAATCTGTGTTTCGCGGATGCCAGGAGAACGCTACCTGCCCTAATGTATAGTGCCAACTGTACATTTTGGTGAAAGACAAATAATGGTTTGGGCTAGGCCCCTTAATTCCAGTGAAGGGAAATCTTAACGCTATAGCATATAATGACATTCTAGACAATTCTGTGCTTCTAACTTTGTGGCAACAGTTTGGGGAAGGCCCTTTCCTGTTTCAGCATGATAATGCCCCCGACAACAAAGCAAGGTCAATAAAGAACTGTTTTGTAAAGATCAATGTGGAAGAACTTGACCGCACAGATCCCTGACCTCAACCCCATCGAACACCTTTGGGATGAATTGGAACGCCGACTGCGAGCCAGGCCTAATCGTCCAACATCAGTGGCCAACCTCACTAAGGCTCTTGCGGCTGAATGGAAGCAAGTCCCCGCAGCAAGGTTCCAACATCTAGTAGAAAGCCTTCCCAGAAGAGTGGAGGCTGTTATAGCAGCAAAGGGGGGACCAACCCCATATTAATGTCCATGAATAAGATGTTTGACGAACAGGTGTCCACATACTTTTGGTCATGTAGTGTATATGGTGTTGAACCCAGCAGCTGTTATCTAACATCTGATCCCAGCGCTATGTGTGTGTGAGTGCCTTCATCCAGGTTGCTTTGGGATTGCTGTTTCACCAGCCCAGATGGGATTTCCATCAGTGTCTCCAAGGGGTAGGGTGCGATTCAAGCTATGTGTGTGTGTTTGTTTTTGTGTGTGTGAGTGGGTGGGTGTGTGCGTGGGTGTGTGCGCCTCAGTGTGTTCCTTTGGGTGTGTGCACTAAACAACTTATATGCTGCCTGGCTAAGTTCACTAGGTTTCCAGCAGAGGGCAATGTATAACCATCATTACACTGAGGTTCAATTATAGCCTATTGGCTGTAGAACCTGAAGCTGATATGGTAAAGGAAGAATTTAAACGTTGCTTTCCTGTCAAGTCATTTTAGGCCATGTTCCTGAGTCCTGCAACACGTGTGTGAAACACCAGCTTTCTGCTTCTGCTTCTGCTCTCTCTCTCTTTCTCTTTTTCTCTCTCTCTCTGACTCGCTCCCTTTCTCTCTCTCGCTCTCTCCTTTTCTCTGTCTCTCTTTCTTTCACTCTGTCTCTCTCCCTTTCTCTTGGTCTATCTCAGTTTCTCTCTGCCTCTCTCCCTTTCCTTCAGTCTCTATCTCTTTCTCTCTCTGTCTCTCTTCGTGGAGGAGCAATATAAGCAGACTGGTCCATTGCTATCTTCTCCTTTCTCTCTCTCTCTCTCTCTCTCCTCTCTCTCTCCTCTCTCTCTCTCTCCTCTCTCTCTCTCTCTCTCTCTCTCTCTCTCTCTCTCTCTCTCTCTCTCTCTCTCTCTCTCTCTCTGTCTCTCTCAATTCAATTCAAGGGGCTTTATTAGCCATGGGAAACATATGTTAACATTGTCAAAGCAAGTGAAGTAGATAATATACAAAAGTGAAAAAAATAAATAAAAATGAACAGTAAACATAACACACAAAAGTTCCAAAAGAATAAAGACAGTTCAAATGTCATATTATGTACAGTCGTGGCCAAAAGTTTTGAGAATGACACAAATATAAATTTTCACAAAGTTAGCTGCTTCAGTGTCTAGATATTTTTGTCCGATGTTACTATGGAATACTGAAGTATAATTACAAGCATTTCATACGTGTCAAAGGTTTTTATTGACAACTACATGAAGTTGATGCAAAGAGTCAATATTTGCAGTGTTGACCCTTCTTTTTCAAGACCTCTGCAATCCGCCCTGGCATGCTGTCAATTAACTTCTGGGCCACATCCTGACTGATTGTCACGCCCTGACCTTAGTTCCTTGTTTATGTCTCTATTTTGGTTTGGTCAGGGCGTGAGTTGGGGTGGGCATTCTATGTTTTGTTCTATGTTTTATATTTCTATGTGTTTGGCCTGGTATGGTTCCCAATCAGAGGCAGCTGTCAATCGTTGTCTCTGATTGAGAACCATACTTAGGTAGCCTGTTCCCACCTGTGTTTGTGGGTAGGGTTTTTCTGTTTAGTGTAGTGCACCTTGCAGAACTGTTCGTTTGTCGTTTTGTTGTTTTTGTTCAAGTGTAGTATTTGTTAAAAGTTAATATGGACACTTACCACGCTGCACCTTGGTCCTCTTCTCCTTCTCCCGACGACAATCGTGACAGAACTACCCACCACCAAAGGACCAAACAGCGTGAAAGAAAGGACTTCTGGACATAGGAGGAAATCTTGAACGGCAAGGGACCCTGGGCAAAAACGGGGATAGTATCGCCGCTCGATATCAGAACTGGAGGCGGCAAGAGCTGAGAACCAGCGGTATGAGGGAACACGGCTGGCAAGGAAGCCCGAGAGGCAGCCCCTACATTTTATTTGGGGGGGGGGGAACACGGGGAGATTGGCTGAGCCAGTTTGGATACCTGAGCCAACTCCCACGTGCTTACCGTGGCGGGCGTCGTACTGGTCATGCACCGTGTTATGCGGTGGATCGCACGGTGTCTCTAGTACGTGTTCTTAGCCCGGTACGTTACATCGCAGCTCCTCGCATCTGCCGGGCGAGAGTGGGCATCGAGCCAGGACGGAGTGTGCCAGCCCTGCTCTCCAGGCCTCCAGTGCATCTCCTCGGCCCGGGGTATCCTGCGCCAGCTCTACGCACTGTGTCTCCAGTGCGTCTGCATAGCCCAGTGCGTCCTGTGCCTGCTCCCCGCACGTGCAGGGCCAGAGTCACCATACAGCCAGGACGGGTTGTGCAGGTTCTTTGCTCGAGACCTCCAGTGCGCCTCCACGGTCCAGTGTATCCGGTGCCTCGGCCAAGGAAAAGGTCTCCTGCATGTCTTCCCAGCCTGGTGAGTCCTGTGCCTGTGCTAAGCCCTAACCCTCCTGCATGTCTCCCCAGCCTGGTGAGTCCTGTGCCTGCTCCCAGAGCCAGGCCTCCTGTGTGTCTCTCCACTCCAGTGATAATCCATGGCAAGAAGCCTCCAGTGATGATCCATGGCACGAAGCCTCCAGTGATGATCCATGGCACGAAGCCTCCAGTGATGATCCATGGCAAGAAGCCTCCAGAGTAGCCCGGTAGTACATGATGTCAGCTGGTCCTTTTGTGGCAGGGCTGAAATGCAGTGGAAATGTTTTTGGGGGATTCAGTTCATTTGCATGGCAAAGAGGGACTTTGCAATTAATTTCAATTCATCTGATCACTCTTCATAACATTCTGGAGTATATGCAAATTGCCATCACACAAATCGAGGCAGCAGACTTGTGAAAATTAATATTTGTGTAATTTTCAAAACTTTTGGCCACGACTGTATCTATACAGTGTGTGTAACGATGTGCAAAATGTTAAAGTACAATAGGGGGAAAATTGTGTTTGTTCTTCACTGGTTGCCCTTTTCTTGTGGCAACAGATCACAAATCTTGCTGGTGTGATGGCACACTGTGTATTTCACCCAGTAGATAGTGGAGTTTATCAACATCGGGTTTGTTTGGATCTGTGTATCTGAGGGAAATTTGAGTCTCTAATATAGTCATACACATGGTAGGAGGTG
>NC_036842.1:27805408-27812790 GCF_002910315.2 Salvelinus sp. IW2-2015
GGAAGTGCAGCTCAGTTTCCACCTCATTTTGTGGGCAGTGTGCACATAGCCTGTCTTCTCTTGAGAGCCAGGTCTGCCTACGGCTGCCTTTCTCAATAGCAATGCTATGCTCACTGAGTCTGTACATAGTCAAAGTTTTCCTTAAGTTTGTGTCAGTCACAGTGGTCAAGTATTCTGCCACTGTATACTTTCTGTTTAGGGCCAAATAGCATTCTAGTTTGCTCCGATTTTTTGTTAATTCTTTCCAATGTGTCAAGTAATTATCTTTTTGTTTTCTCATGATTTGGTTGAGTCTAATTATGTTGCTGTCCTGGGGTCTGTTTGTGTTTGTGAACAGAGCCCCAGGACCAGATTGCTTTGGGGACTCTTCTCCAGGTTCATCTCTCTGTAGGTGATAGCTTTGTTACGGAAGATTTGGGAATCACTTCCTTTTAGGTGGTTGTAGAATTTAACGGCTCTTTTCTGGATTTTGATAATTAGCAGGTATCGGCCTAATTCTGCTCTCTCTCTCTCTCTCTCTGTCTCTCTCTCACTCTCTCTTTACTCCCTCTCAGTATATTAACAGATTGAATCCCTCTAATATGCACATTCCACTTGTGTGTGTGTGTGCGTGTGCATGCGAGAGAGGCGGATTAGCCTTATTCTTCTCCATCTCACTCTCCGTCTCCTCATTTTATCTACCTCTTTCCTTCCCCTCTCTCTATCCCGTCTTTCCTCTCCCTCTTACTTCCCTCCCCATTCACTCTTTCTCTCCCTCTCACCCTCCTGACAGACCCAGTAACTACTGAGAGGAACGTGAAGTATGTTCCACTAAAATACTTATAGAGAGAGCATTCAAAGGACAACACACACAACCAAACAGATGCTGAGACAGCCACTTAAACAGACAGACATGTGTGTGAGCACACACACACATACACACGCACACACATTAGGTAATTTCAACCACTTTCAGTACGAATTGATTTACCATTATATCACAGTCATCATCCTCTCCTCAATTTAATTGAGGAGCTGATTCTGAGTCACGTTCGTTAATGTTTCTTTTTCTAAGAAGATGTTAGATATTATGGAAATACAACCGTCAGAGTTAAATGGAGGGGGATGTTTTGTTAATTCAAGTAGAAAATGAAACACATTTTATCTATGATCAAACGGTATTTTCCAGAGAATAACTATGAATATTAAATTGAATATGAGTAAAGCTTTTATCAGTATTTTTCCTATGAAGCCAACTGTTGTACACATGGCCTATTGGCTTTGTTCTTATGCTACGAACAAGGTCGAATGGTTCATTACAAGTAATTGGATCCTCTCTGTTAGAATAGCAGAATGCGAGACACTGAAGGAACATGGAGTGTTCAGTCCATAGTTCACCATGCTCTCCTCTTTGACAATCACGTTGTTTAGGACCAGCACTGTCAAGCATCGGTTGTAACGTGTGTGTGTGTGTGTGTGTGTGTGTGAGATAAGGGCTACCAGCTCGTGTCAGAACTAGACATTGATCCATGTTTCTCAAAGGTCTTTATTTTGAAGTTGTTCCAAACGTCAAATTTCAAAGTGTTTATCCGTTAAGTTTAGGCATTAACTCCTAATTTTTAAGGTGAGGTTTAATTTCAGACATTAACATCAAATTCTTAAGGTTAGGCATTAACTATGAATGTTTACAGTAAGGGTTAAGGTTTGGGATAGGCTTTAAAGAAAAATATCAAAAACAGCTTTCTATCTTGATTCAGTCTTGCAACCTTTGAAATCAGAGGCACAATCTTGCACCCATCCAACATCCCCATTCACAACATCCTAGCATCACCAAAATGTATTTGACGGTGACAGTCCTCACTGTTGCCCCTAGTGGCCTGTTTAATCTCCCGACGTCCTCAGACATAGATGGACGTTGAATACTGACTTCTATCACGGGTGACCTGGCTGGATAAGGGAGCAGCAGGTATTTGTTGATTCAATCAGAAAACCATTTTCTTTTTCGGTGCAGGAAACAATCTGTCTTCAGACCGATGTCCCTGTGCAAACATTGACTGTGTATGTGTGTGTGTGCGTGCGTGTGTATCAAAGCTTCCCTCCCACTTCGAACCGGCTCATTCTTATAGTTGACAATTGGAAAACCATTGGGTTGGCAGAATTTCAGTGGTTTCATTCTCAAGGTGTTGAAGCAACCTTCATCTTCATCAGTCTGGCTGATAATACCTTCATCTTCATCAGTCTGGCTGATAATACCTTCATCTTCATCAGTCTGACTGATAATACCAGTGTTTTCATCTGGTATTATTTTCTTGGATGATGTCTACCTCTGTCCTCTTAGACCATGTCGCTAGCTGTCCTCTTAGGCCATGTATCTAACTGTTCTCGTATACCATGTATCTAACTGTCCTCTTAGACCATGTCTCTAACTGTCCTCTTAGACCATGTCTCTAACTGTCCTCTTAGACCATGTCTCTAACTGTCCTCTTAGACCATTTCTGCCACTTTCCTATTAGGAAAGAAAAGAGGGATACCTGGTCAGTAGTATAACTGAATGCATTCAAATGAAATGTGTCTTTCGCATTTAACCCAACCCCTCTGAATCAGAGAGGTGTGGTAGACCATGTCTCTAACTGTCCTCTTAGACCATGTATCTAACGCTCCTCTTAGACCATGTCTACCACACCCTCTTAGACAATGTCTAACTGTAAAACATAGAAAAAGGAACATAGAATGCCCACCCAAATCAGGGCGTGACACTAACACTGTCCTCTTTCACCAAATGTACATCTGTGCACTTACAGTTGAAGTCGGAAGTTTACATACACTTAGGTTGGAGTCATTAAAACTTGTTTTTCAACCACTCCACAAATGTCTTGTTAACAAACTATTGTTTTGGCAAGTCGGTCACAGTTTGATCAGGCTAATCAGTCAGCACCACTGCCCTGCCCTGCACACACACACAGAACACACACACACACACCACACACACACACACACAACACACACACACACACACACACACACACACACACACACACACACAGGTATGAATATACCCAATCACATCCTTTGTCTGACAGCATTCTCTGCATGCTAAATGTCATTTTTATTGTGATGGGCAGGGTGCATAGTTTAACTGTGTGTGTTTACGTGTGTGTTTTCAGAATGTGTGTGTGTGGTTGTGTGAGGTGGTGAGGCTATTACTTGTGTTATCAGTCTTAAAACAGACAAATCAATCCCACCCTGACGACCGGCTCGGCAAAAGCCCGTCGACCAACCAATTAGCTGCTTTATTGGCATTTATGGAGACGAGCTTGTTAGGATGAGGGGGAGGGGGGTCAAGTACTGAAAAATACATCACTAAACATAATTAATATAGGAGAAAGGAAAGAAGAGGAGGGAGGGTAGAGAAGGAGAGGGCAGGGAAGGGAAGGGTATAGGAAGAGAGGAGAGATGATAAGAAAGAGAGGGAGGGAGAAATATTAAGAGAGAGAGAGAAAGAAAGAGTGAGCGAGGTAGAGAAGGGGCGAGAGCTTGTAAAGGAGAGGGCGAGAGAGAGCGGAAGGAAGAGAGGGAGGCGGTAAGGAGAGGAAGAGAGTGAAAAGCTATGGAGAGGGAGAGAGAGAAAAAGGTAGAGATGTAGCGACAGAGAGAGGGAAAGAGAGAGGAAGTATGGAGAGATGTTGCTGAGGAGGTTCTCTGGCTCGTGCCGAATGACGCAAGTCTGCAGGCAAAGGATTCTGGGATTACTGACTGATCTGTGTGTGTGTCTGCTGAAGGAGAAAGAAAGAACATCCACTCTGGCAAGCTATGTAATGCTCTGACACGTGGGCACACATACTCACACACATAGGCGACACTAACTATCAGCCAGTCAACACACACGCACACACATACACACACAATTCCCTGAAACAAGTATTTCACCACCATTTCACCTAAGTTCCATTGCTGATCTACACAGCTACAGGTATTAACATACCAGCACATAGAGAATTATCAGGGTTGGGGAATTTAAAAATAAAAAAAAAGGTTTGACATGGGGTTAACACCCCTCACTCTGGGATTATAAAGTGTTTGACATGGGTTGGAACACCCTCTGTTAAGGACGTGACTTGGGTGAACCTCCCTGGAATAAACGTGTGCTGGCTTGAACACCTATTGTGAGGGTTGGAACCCCTCACACTGTGGATTATAAAGTGTTTGACATGGGTTGGAACACCCTAATTCTGTGGTATAAATGTTGACATTGGGTTGGAACACCCTCACTCTGTGGATTATAAAGTGTTTGAACATTGGGTATGGAACACCTCGAACGTCTGTGATTATTAAAGGTTTGAACATTGGTTGGGAACCACCTCTCATCTGTGGATATAAGTATAAAACCCGTGGTTATGTTGACATTGGTTGAACACCCTCACCTGTGCATTATAAAGGTTGACATTGGCGCGACACACCCTCACCTCTGTGGATATAAAGTGTTTGACATGGCTTGGAACACCCTCACTCTGTGGATTAAAAGGTTGACATGGGGAACACCCTCACTCTGGGATAAAAGTGTTTGACATTGGGTTGGAACACCTCACTCTGTGAATTATACAGTGTTGACATTGGTGAACACCCTCATCTGTGATATAAAGTGTGACCATTGGTTGGAACACCTCACTCGTGATTAAAAGTGTTGACATGGTTGAACACCCTCACTCGTGATTATAAGTGTTTGACATTGGTTGGAACACCTCACTCTGTGATTAAAAGTGTTGACATTGGTTGACACCTCACTCTGTGGATTATACAGTTGTTGACATTGGTTGAACACCCCTCACTCTGTGATTATACAGTGTTTGACATGGGTTGGAACACCCTCATCTGTGATTATAAAGTGTTTACATTGGTTGAACACCTCAGTTCCCTGTGATTATAAGTTGTTTGACATTGGTGGAACACCCTCACTCTGTGGGATATAAAGTGTTTGACATTGGGTTGGAACACCCTCACTCTGTGATTATAAAGTGGTTTGACATTGGTTGGAACACCCTCATGCCTGTGGATATACAGTGTTTGAGCTTGGTTGCAACACCTCACCGTGGATTAAAGTGTTGCATGGTTGGAACACCCTCACTCTTGGATTATAAATGTTGACATTGGGTTGGAACACCCTCACTCTGTGTGATTATAAAGTGTTTGACATTGGTGGAACACCCTCACTCGTGATTATAAAGTGTTTGACATGGTTGGACACCCTCACTCTGTGGATTAATAATGTTTGACATTGGGTTGAACACCCTCACTCTGTGGATTAAAGTGTTTGACATTGGTTGGAACACCCCACTCTGTGATTATAAGTGTTGACATTGGTTGAACACCCTCACTCTGTGGATTATACAGTGTTTGACATTGGGTTGAACACCCTCACTCTTGATTATAAAGTGTTTGACATTGGGTTGGAACACCCTCACTCTGTGGATATAAAGTGTTTGACATTGGGTTGCGAACACCCCACTCTGTGGATTATAAGGTTTGACATTGGTTGGAACACCCTCACTCGTGGATTATAAAGTGTTTGACATTGGTGGAACACCCTCACTCTGTGGATTATAAGTGTTTACATGGTGAACACCCTCACTTGTGATTATAAAGTGTTTGACATTGGGTTGAACACCCTCACTCTGTGGATTAATAAAGTTTGTTGACATTGGGTTGGAACACCCTCACTCTGTGGATTAAAAGTGTTGACATTGGTTGGAACACCCTCAACTCTGTGGAATTTAAAGTGTTTGACATTGGTTTGGAACACCTCACTCTGTGGATTATAAAGTGTTGACATGGGTTGGAAACCCTCACTCTGTGGATTATAAAGTGTTTGACATTGGGTTGGAACACCCTCACTCTGTGATTATAAAGTGTTGACATTGGTTGAACACCCTCACTCTGTGGATATAAAGTTTTGACATGGTGAACACCCTCACTCTGTGATTATAAAGTTTGACATGTAATCTCACACTCTTCCACCATGACTCCCATCCTGTCTTTCACTCAAACTGTTCCCTTAGATTGGTGTGCTGAACAGAGTGATATTTAACACCATGGGTGCATTTCTGCGTGTGACCATGCAGTAAGTGTCTGGTTAAACACATTAACCAGAGAGGCAAGTGAACTACGACAGCCTCGCACATGTTCAGAAGCAGGGCCTAAAGACGCCGCTGTTTAGCAAGATCTCACTTCTCAGTCTTCAGCATATCTCTTTGTTCTACTGTGTTCAGATCCTCTCCTTTCTCACTTCAAAATATCTTCTCTGGATGAAGTTATTTCACACATCATCAACACGTTTGGGCACGGCTACTGCTTTGAAAAGCCTATTTGTTCTTGCACTTTCTCTTTCTCACCACCTTCAGAATGTTTTATGTAAGTACATAATGAGTTCAATCACCCAGTTTAATCGCCCAGCTCATTTCGATTTAAATTCGATACAACTTTATTAATCCCAGAGTGGCAATTAAAAAAGGCACTACCAGTTCGTGGCGAAAACAAATACATCATATAAAAATATGAAAATATCACGAGATCGAACATATAATTTCATAGGTGTGTACATGGAATCTTTATTTTGTGAAATGCCCTCATAAAAGCTACAGTATTTGCAGCTACCACATAGAATAGAGTTATTCTGTTGGATGGTGAGCTGGAAATTATGAAGAATATCTCTACAGAGTCTTACTTCTAAAAGCAACTGCCTGAGGATCAGAGAAACTAATGGAGAGAATACAGCTGGCATATCTAAAACACCGGCCCATTCTTTCCCTCGAGACCTCCATTATTAGCCAGATAGTGAATATTTTGCAGGAAAGAAAACAAGTTAGATACGTCCGCTAGGCTAAAAATGGACCAGCCCATCTGGCATTTGCCTGAAATGCCAAATGGCCAGTTCGCCCCTGCACACACACACACACACACACACAAACACACACACACAGACACACACACAGACAGACAGACCGACACACTTTGCCCTAGTTTTTGTCAGGCCCGCAATCTCGAGGCCACACACTGAAAGCCTGTGTATGTGGCCGAGACTGCCGAATAGCAGCACCACCAGCTTGCACCTACACCCAAGGCTGTCCAAGCGTGCTGGTACTTAAGCAGCTTCTTGGCAAAGGCCTGTTCCTTGAAGCTGTCAAATGAGCAGCCCACTTCCAAAATGAGCACCTCCCCACACAACAACAATATCTGGTGTATTTGGCACACAGGAAAACACATCATCATTAACATCAAACCAGCTTCCCCTTAAACAAGAATGTTTCTGCATGTGTGRTGTTGGTGGGACTGTTGTCTCACCTTGRTGGCTATCAGGTCAACAAGGTGGTCATGTCTAGCAATGTACGAACCGCAGCCATTCACAAAAT
>NC_036842.1:27816607-27832605 GCF_002910315.2 Salvelinus sp. IW2-2015
GGACTCCATTACATTTTGACTAATGTAGAAGTACAAATGGGTCCATGGTTTGCAGTTACCCAGAGAAGCACTTTGATGTCACGTTCTAGTCTTGAAAGTTAGAGTTAACTTGCACTGTATAGTGATGTTCAGTTTGAATAGAAAAGCCATATGGTGGTGGGTTGGAAAACACTGTCACTGTGAATAGGCCCTTTTTAAATAATTGCAGAATGACAACATTTTCTTCAGTAGTGTTCATCTGTGTCTGTGAAGCCAGACTTCTAGACCAGTTCCCCAACTGTGGGGCGCGTCGGGGTCGGCAAAGGGGGTGGAACTCAGTTTGGTTTTAAACTTACTCTTGAAAGGTGTAATAGTAAAATGCACAAGGTGGTCAGAAATGTCCTGATAAACTAGCCCATGTCAGATATTGGAGTCATTTTTCATTCACTCAAATATCACATAAATACACATTAGACATGGCAAAATGTATAGAATTGCAAGAAAATGTGCTTTAAAACTGCAACATCTTCTGTGCACCTCATGAAAACATTTGTAGGAAATAAGCTTTAAACCTGGAAAATTCTCTCCACCAACAAGAGGGGTGTGAACAGTTTGTGTCATGAACAGTGCTTGTGCCCATAGAACTAGACATGGCACGTGTGCAGGCGGGCTGGAAGGTGGGCCCCGGGTGAAAAGGTTTGGGAACCCCTGCTAAACTACTGTTACTGTCACATCGATCCTTCTTTCTTTATTAATGCACTTTCTATCCGTCTTATTTGCAGAGAAAATAATGATATGACTAACGTCAGTGTTCACATACTTTCACCATTCTCTACAGACACTTAAATCAGAGATAGACAAAGAGACAGACAGATATGCACATTAACATTTCATAACGGTTAGTTTTCACAGGGAGTTTTGGTTCGTGCGGGTAATGGATGCCCGGCATACCAATCGGCAGTACTGTGGTCTATTAAAGGGGAAGTTCAGGATTTTACGACTTGATGTTAGATGGTTCCTCATCCTAAAAGTAGTCTATGGGCCAGGAGAAACTGTAATCCATGGTTTTGTGTTCTGTAAACTGCCACTACAAACTTCAGCTAACTTTAGCCACGACTATCTTACAATCAATGGCAGTGATAGGGGCAATTGTGCAATTGTGCAACCTTTAATTAAGTAACATCAGATCATGTTTCAAGTTTTAATGTCACATGCACAAGTACAGTGAAATGCCTTTCTTGCAAACTCAAAGCCCCACAATGCAATAATCAATAACAATGTATTACTAGAAAAACACACGAGAAATAAGAACAAATATGAAGAACGCAACAAGTAAGTAAGTAAGCGCACTATATACAGGGTCCCTTCCAATACCATATTTACAATGTGCAGGGATACTGGAGTGATGGAGGTAGATATGTATAGGCGGAAGGTTACTAGGCAACAGGATATAAGATAAACAGAGGAGCAGCAGCTTGTATGTGAGTGTCTGGTGTGCTGTCAAAATACGTGTAAATGTAAAATCAAAGTTTTAGTTGATTTCAGTTGATTTGGCAATTACGTTTTCCTAATTGCACATGAGGAACCATCTAACATCAAGATGTAAATCCTAAACTTCCCCTTTAAAGCCGCTCCTATTCTGAATGGGGGAAACACATAATTAGACAGTGAGGTCATAATGGCCAAAAGACATTTCCCAGTGGCAGCTGAAGGCATTTTTTATCTCATTGCTTTTCCCCAAACATTATTTTGTGTCATTGTATTACCACTGATGTGTGTGAACAGACTGTGATCAAAACAAAGATCTTAAATACTGATCAATGAATCCTTGGAATACTACACTGCTCAAAAAAATAAAGGGAACACTTAAACAACACAATGTAACTCCAAGTCAATCACACTTCTGTGAAATCAAACTGTCCACTTAGGAAGCAACACTGATTGACAATAAATTTCACATGCTGTTGTGCAATGGAATAGACAAAAGGTGGAAATGATAGGCAATTAGCAAGACACCCCCAAAAAGAGGAGTGATTCTGCAGGTGGGTGACCACAGATCACTTCTCAGTTCCTATGCTTCCTGGCTGATGTTTTGGTCACTTTTGAATGCTGGCGGTGCTCTCATTCTAGTGGTAGCATGAGACGGAGTCTACAACCCACACAGTGGCTCAGGTAGTGCAGTTCATCCAGGATGGCACATCAATGCGAGCTGTGGCAAAAAGGTTTGCTGTGTCTGTCAGCGTAGTGTCCAGAGCATGGAGGCGCTACCAGGAGACAGGCCAGTACATCAGGAGACGTGGAGGAGGCCGTAGGAGGGCAAACAACCCAGCAGCAGGACCGCTACCTCCGCCCTTTGTGCAAGGAGGTGCACTGCCAGAGCCCTGCAAAATGACCTCCAGCAGGCCCACAATGTGCATGTGTCAGCATATGGTCTCACAAGGGGTCTGAGGATCTCATCTCGGTACCTAATGGCAGTCAGGCTACCTCTGGCGAGCACATGGAAGGTGTGCGGCCCCACAAAGAAATGCCACCCCACACCATGACTGACCCATCGCCAAACCGGTCATGCTGGAGGATGTTGCAGGCAGCAGAACGTTCCTCCACGGCGTCTCCAGACTCTGTCACGTCTGTCACATGTGCTCATGTGCTCAGTGTGAACCTGCTTTCATCTGTGAAGAGCACAGGGCGCCAGTGGCGAATTTGCCCAATCTTGGTGTTCTCTGGCAAATGCCAAACGTCCTGCACGGTGTTGGGCTGTAAGCACAACCCCACCTGTGGACGTCGGGCCCTCATACCACCCTCATGGAGTCTGTTTCTGACCGTTTGAGCAGACACATGCACATTTGTGGCCTGCTGGAGGTCATTTTGCCAGGGCGCTGGCAGTGCACCTCCTTGCACAAAGGCGGAGGTAGCGGTCCTGCTGCTGGGTTTGTTGCCCTCCTACGGCCTCCTCCACGTCTCCTGATGTACTGGCCTGTCTCCTGGTAGCGCCTCCATGCTCTGGACACTACGCTGACAGACACAAGCAAACCTTTTTGCCAACAGCTCGCATTGATGTGCCATATCCTGGATGAACTGCACTACCTGAGCCACTTGTGTGGGTTGTAGACTCCGTCTCATGCTACCACTAGAATGAGAGCACCGCCAGCTTAAAAGTGACCAAAACATCAGCCAGGAAGCATAGGAACTGAGAAGTGGTCTGTGGTCACCACCTGCAGAACCATTCCTTTTTTGGGGTGTCTTACTAATTGCCTATAATTTCACCTTTTGTCTATTCCATTTGCACAACAGCATGTGAAATTTATTGTCAATCAGTGTTGCTTCCTAAGTGGACAGTTTGATTTCACAGAAGTGTGATTGACTTGGAGTTACATTGTGTTGTTTAAGTGTTCCCTTTATTTTTTGAGCAGTGTATATGATTAGGGAACATTTGAGTTCTTAGTAGCAAAATAAAGACAAAATGCTTTTGTTTTCTTGGAAGTGAACTTCCTTTCATTTCTGTAAGAAATGTCAGTAGAATTTAGAGCTTTTTTGAGGTTTCATGTTTCTGGAAAATCAAGAGGGCCAATGTCACTGAAAGCTTTTCAGGAAATTGCTTATTGGCTTCTCTACTTATACTAAGCCACTTAGCCACACATTAGTTGGTCTGTATAAATACTCATTAAAGTTGCACAGAAGGACAGAAGAGTGTTTGTGTGTATGCGTTTGTGTGTGTGTGTTGTGTGTGTGTGTGTGTGTGTGTGTGTGTGTGTGTGTGTGTGTGTGGTGTGTGTGTGCGTGCGTGCTGTGCGTGCGTGCGTGCCTGCGTGTCCGCAAGGCACAGCCAGACAGAAGACAGACACCTGACAGGTGGGTTGTATAAGCATAACCAAGAGCTGCCAGAAGCTCTACTACTGTGGCACTCAGGTGAAGGACCAATCCTAAAGCACTCATGGTTCCTCATAGACAGCAGAGTGCAACTTTGTTTTAGCATTCAAATGTGTGTTGCTTTCCCACTCATATCTAGTGCATGAGCATGTTGTGCCATACACTAGATGAGTGTAGGGGGCTAGAACTCAGCCAGCGGACACTGGCCAGTACGTTCTTTGTCCAATCATCCCCAGGCGCGTTCTGATTGCACACCTGAATTGAGTGTCAGAGCCAGGGCTATATGGTCCACCGTCTCTGATCAGGCAAGATCAAGGGCCAGGAGGTCTTCCGGACCAAACAGCGATTTACAGTGTCTATATAGGTCTGTAATCTTTCTGGCTGACAGGACGTTTCATGTCCCCAGCTTCACTTTGTGTATAACTCTCTGATCTCCCAGGCGTCTTTCCTGGTGCTAACAGTCAATTGTGCCATGCATCTCCTCCTTGGTAAAAGCCAGTTTGTGTTCGCGACTAATTAATTACGACAGACTTACAGCTTGAGAGTGGTGGTGAGGTACAGATGGAGATGGATGTCGAGTCATCCCTTGTTCCTTCAAGTTATTTTACGGACCATCTGTGATGCTGCTAAAGAGGAGGCGGAAGGTGGACGAGTTGGGGAAGAGGAGGGGAGTAGGAAGAAGCTGGGGAGAGCTCAGTGCTCTGTGGAGGTTCACACTTAATAGTGTGAACATCTGGACAGTGCTTCTCTCCTATGGTGTATTGCTGGAGTGAGTATTTCTAACAACTTGCATCACCAAACAAGACAGACCCAAGAATAGAGGCCAATATTTGAAATATCAAAATTATCCAATCTGTGAAGAATCAATGTGTAGAGTGGGACATTTTACTTAAACTCAATATTTTATGTTGAGGACATTGATTTGTATCATAACAACAAGCTAGTGTTGTGCAAATGTTCCAAAGGATGGTTGAACTAGCTGCCAAATATAAGGTCAGACTGTCTCCTCCTCTTTTTAGTGGAGGCTATCACTCTGTTTTCTCACGCAATTGAATATCCTATAGAAATGGGCTGTCATGGAGTGTTTGATTTTTGATTAATTTGCATTGATGTCAGAGTCATTTGAGGGACAATAGAGGGCTGATACCAGGTAGTTAGCAAGTTTGGTAGGCTACTAATCACCATCAGCAGCATCAGAGCTTGGAGAAGCCTAATTACCGTGACTAAACGGTCACGTGGAATTTGACTGCCTTCATGACTCGTGACCGCCGGTGTGGCGGTAATACAGTCACCGTAACAGCCCTAGTCAGACATTCCTTAAAGTTATGTATCCAGTACTGTAGGTCCCTTTGAACTACCCCTTTTAACTATACCAAAGCCTAGGACCAAGAGGCATGGAGAGGCAGTCTTTTGTTATTATGCCCCCAGCCTCTGGAATAGCCTGCTAGAGAACCTGAGGTGTGCTGAAGCTGTGGACCTACAGTATTTAAAAGTGATCTTAAAACACACTTTTTTAGCTTTGTTTTTCCTTAGGGTGCTTTTTAGTTGTTCAATTTGTGTCATTCTTTTGTGTTTGTCACTGCCATCACAAGAAGTGGACCAAAGCGCAGCGTGGTGAGCGTACATTTTCCTTTTTATTTAAAATGTGCCAACAAAACAACAAACGAAAGACACAACCGTGGCTACAGGCTTAGCTGCCACAGACAAAGAAACCCACACTGAAAGGAGGAGAAAACGGGCGTAACTAAATATGATTCCCAATCAGAGACAACGATAGACAGCTGTCCTGATTGAGAACCATACCTGGCCAAAACATAGAAATAAAGAAACATAGAAAACAAAACATAGAATGCCCACCCAAATCACACCCTGACCAAACCAACTAGAGACATAAAAGGCTCTCTAAGGTCAGGGCGTGACATGTGTAGTAAATATTTCAACTATTATTTTCATTGTTTTTTTCCCCTGTAAAGCACGTTGTCTGAAATGTTCTGTATAAATAAAGCTTGATTTGATTTGATTGGATTTGAAGGAGAATACTTCCTCATTGTCTTTATAAGGTAAATAAAGGTTAAATAAAATAAATAAAATAAATAAGGCCTTTGCAGTCCTCAGATGTCTTTGTTAAAACTGGTTTAACTCTGATATGCTCCTTTTATATGCCTAGTGCATAATGTGCTTAGTAAATACATTAACCTCCCCTATGGTTGCATATTATTTGGGGCAGCAGGTAGCCTAGTGGTTAGAGCATTGGGCCAGTCACCAATTGCTAGATTGAATCTCTGAGCTGATAAGGTAAAAATCTGTTGTTCGCCCCTGAACAAGGCAGTTAACCAACTCTTCCTTGAATGACACTGGATTGCTCTAAAGCCCATCTCTGCAGCTGAATTAAAAGATCCCACCGCTGCCACCAAAACGCTATTTGATCTCTGACCTTACTGAGTGCTCTCAAGGTCATGCTCATCCAATGAAAGAGACTCAAAATCCATAACATCTGATCTGTTCTATCTCTTGGAGGGAGATTAGCTATAAGGACTGTAAGACTCTACAGTTGGCCTTTTTGGGATTATGTTATGGATTTCATTCTGTGGCTGTCAATATTGATGGATTTTCTATTCTGTTAAATACACAGAGGTGACAGTTGAGTGAAGCATTTCACCATAATGTACATGGCTTTACCTACAACCCCTAGATTCATAGATTACTTTTAGCACTAATTGGAATAAGAATAGTCTGTTTTGACCTGATGACATTGACATGAGATGTTGAGGTTAACATTATGGATGGTCTTTAGCCACTTTGATTTCAGACGGGACACCTTAATGCAATCCATCTCACGTAGTTTAAACATGAGCAAATAAAACATGAAATGGATGAAGCAACCACAGAGAACCAGTAGAGAACACAATATCAATGCATTTATATCCATTAAACATTTTACAAAAATGAGTCTTTGACTTTCTGAGGGACATAGATCAGCTTTGTTACAAACAAAGGCCTTTTCATGTTGATTCTTCATACAGACCTCTTGTTCTAGCATTGACTATTTCAGGTCTACGCACCAACTGTCACGACTTCCACCGAAGTTGTTCCCTCTCCATGTTCGGGTGGTGTTCGGTGGTCGAAGTCACCGGCTTTCTAGCCGCCACCGATCCATGTTTCATTTTTCCTTTTGTTTTGTCTGTTTACACACCTGGTTCCCATCTCATAATTATGTTCCTTATTTAACCCTCTGGTTTCCCTTCTGTTTTGTGCGTGATTGTATTTCGTGTATTCCGGTGTGTTGTATTTTGAGTCCTGTTTTGTTCCTGTTTGGAACGGGATTTTGTTACGTTTTGGATTGAGTAAATCAGTGATTGTTACTCTTACCTGTGTCCTGCGCCTGACTCCTTCGCTATCTTTTAGATAGACTCTGACACCAACTGCAAATATGCTGGGTTTATTGCCTTCAGATAGACTGACAGAACCACAGTGCTGGTTGGATGACTCTGCAAATACATCCCCACCGCTATCTGCTCTCTGGAGCGCCTCTATCAACATCAGATTACAAATAATCCCCCGTCTCTAATTAATTGATCATCTGCAGATAAATCAAGTCGAGTCGGTTGGGATTTGTGAACTCAGACGGGCGTAATACCTTCTTTATAGTGTAGAAAGCAAACACGAATTTGTATTAAAATCTTAAAATCCCCAAGAGGTTTAGATTGATTCTGAGGAGGGCTGCCTAACTCCAGTCAAGATAGGATTCAGTTGCTGAACTATAGGTATGGGATTAGTTTTGTATTGAGCTCTCCATAGGGCCATGTTTGCCAGTCTATATAGAGAACAGGTGAGAAGAAGCAGCTAAATTGCATCTGGAGGAGTGGACACACTAGGAGCTGCTAACGAAAGTGGATTGGAGCTGGAAAAAGCAGCTTGGGGAGGAGGGAGGTGGAGGCTTTGCTTTCTGAGGACTGCAAGAAAACAAACAGAGCAGTTTGAAAAGAGTATGTGGAACTTAGTTTCTCTCTCTTCGCTCACTCTCTCACATGCTCTCTTGTCTCTCCTGTACTCTTTCTACAGTCTGTCTACAGACGGTGCTTCTGGCTATGTACCAAGGCTCCAGATTACATCTCTGTAGAAGTTCCGGCGTCAGTTGGAACAGAGAGGATGACTGGGAAATGGGAAGCGTGTCACCGTAACGCCACTGCCACTGCGTAGCCGCTTGTAGGGGTACAATTACCTCGTACCCCTGCATATCAACGGTAACGCCACTACCACTGCGTAGCCGCTTGTAGGGGTACAATTACCTCGTACCCCTGCATATCAACGGTAACGCCACTACACTGCCGTAGCCGCTTGTAGGGGTACAATTACCTCGTACCCCTGCATATCAACGGTAACGCCACTACCACTGCCGTAGCCGCTTGTAGGGGTACAATTACCTCGTACCCCTGCATATCAACTCGATACTGGTGCCCCTTGTATATAGCCAAGTTATCCTTACTCATTGTTTGTTTATTATTACTTTTAATATTATGTGTTATTACTTTTCTATTATTTTTCTATTTCTTTCTGTCTGCATTGTTGGGAAGGGCCGCAATTAAGCAATTCACTTTTAGTCTACACCTGTCGTTCACGAAGCTTGTGACGAATAACATTTGATTTGATGGTTTGTTGCCCGAGCTAAACATGAGCACAATTCCTGGCCTTAGTTTAAGCCCCGCCTACCCAAACGTGTATATATACTGTATATATATTATTTTATGTCAGAGAGAAGCCTGTCTGAAAAGCCTGTCTCTCCTCCTCTTCTTCTCCCTCTCTCTTCTCTCTCTCCCTGTTTTTTCCCCTTCTCACTCCATCAATCACTGTCTTTCATACTATCCATCATTCCATCCTCCCTCCTCTCTTCATTCATCTATGCTCATGACAGCAGTGATCACAACACCTGAAATAGGGAAGTGAAATAGCTACTCCACTTTCCATCCCAATGCAGCTTGCTGATTGAACTGTTGATGAATAAATAACCAGTCTGTTCTTGTCCTACATGGTTTGTAATTAGGCTTTGCAGTCATGAATGAACCAGAGCCACTTCATGTGAATAGAGGCAGATGTTTWAATTTTTGTAAATAGTGTTCCATCTGAAATTATACTACACTTAATGTGCCAGTTATGAATGTTGAAATTGTGCAGGTGTTTGGGCAATTCAAATACATCAAAGTGGGAACAGGTTCCTAAGCAACAACATAAATCATCTTGAGCTTTGATGATGCTGTTCAAAGTGCTGCGGAAACATGAATCTACTCTACACTTGACTTCAGGTCCAACTATTATTATTACTACTACTACCACTACTACTAGTAGTTCTGCTACTACTACTACTACTACTACTACTACTACTACTATTGCTGCGACTGCTATGACTACTACTATTACTACTACTACTACTACTACTATTGCTACTACTACAACTGCAACTACTACTACTGCTACTGCAACTACTACTACTACTACTACTATTTCTGCTACAACTACTACTACTACTACTACTACTACTATTACTACTACTACCACTACTACTACTACTACTGCTACTGCTGCTGCTACTGCTACTACTGCTGCTGCTACTGCTAGTATCAATCAATCAATCAAATGTATTTATAAGGTCCTTTTTACATCATCAGATGTCACAAAGTGCTATACAGAAACCCTAGTACTACTACTACTACTACTACTACTACTACTGTTGACATGCATATTATTCTAGGCCTGTATAATGTAAATGATTGCAAACTGAACTCAGGAGTCGACGTAACTTAGTACATGTACATTTGTGTCCCTCCGTTTATTATGATATGTTATGTTTTGTATGATATGTATTAATTGTCTTCCAAATCGTATATGTTACAAATTCCAATATTGTGCAATATGTTACGAATTTGCTTGTATGATATGTATGATATTTATGAATTCCAATTAGTTGTGGCTAACGTCAGCTAGGTGGCTAACATTAGCTAGGCTAGGGATGAGGGTTAAGGTTAGGGTTAAGGCAGTGTTGTAGTACTCGAGACCGGTCTAGGGCTCGATGGTCACGAGACCACATATTGAGTGTCTTGGTCTTGGATATATTTGAACTCGGTCTGACTCGGTCTCAGACAGTGAAGGCTAGTATTTTCTTCCAGAGACAGCTGAGACGAGCAGAGTAAAAACCTCATAATTATCAGCTTCCATTCAGTCAGCCATAAAACCACTTCGCCAGGCCAAATATATACACTCCTTTCTTTAAATCTAAACAGCCTTTATATCTATTATAGACATGTTTGTGTAGTAGCGAACTTATAGGACTTCAGTGTGTGACAGGTTCGTGATGAAAGGACGCAACCATGTACCAGCACAGTCATGTAAGAGAGTGCACTTATTGTAAAACACAAAGGGCCATTGGTGTAGTGGAAGGTATACCCAGGTATAAGCCGTATACTCACTTTGTTTTTCAGTGGGCATTTCGTATTCTCACTTCTTAATCTACTGATGCATCTCAAAGTAGTATATTGGAGGTATACGATGTATTACAATAGAGAAATCATGCACAGAGAAGCCTAACAATTGCAAAGCATGTGATGCTGAACAAATATAAATGCAACATGCAACAATTTCAACATTTTTACTGAGTTACAGTTCATATAAGGAAATCAGTCAATTTAAATAAATAAATTAGGCCCTAATCTATGGATTTCACATGACTGGGCTAAGCCATGGGTGGGCCTGGGAGGGCATGGGTCCACTCACTTGGGAGCCAGGTCCACCCACTGGGGAGCCAGGACCAGCCAATCAGTTTTTCCCCACTAAAGGGATTTATTACAGACATAAATACTCCTCAGTTTCATCAGATGTCCGGGTGGCTGGTCTCAGACGACCCTGCTGGTGAAGAATCCGGATGTGGAGGTCCTGGGCTGGTGTGGTTACACGTGGTCAGCCGTTGTAAGGCTGGTTGGACGTACTGCAAATTCTCTAAACAAATGTTGGAAGCAGCTTATGGTAGAGAAATGAACATTAAATTCTCTGGCAACAGCTCTGGTGAACATTCCTGCAGTCAGTAAGCCACGCTCCCTCAAAACTTGAGACATCTGTGACATTTTTGTGTGACAAAACTGCACATTTTGGAGTGGACTTTTATTGTCCCCAGCACAAGGTGCGTCTGTGTAATGATCATGCTGTTTAATCAGCTTATTGATATGTCACACCTGTCAGGTGGATAGATTATATTGGTAAAGGAGAAATACAAAGATGTAAATACATTTGTGCACAAAATAAGAGAGAAATAAGCTTTTTGTGTATATGGACAATTTCTGGGATCTTTTATTTCAGCTCATGAAACATGAGACCAACACTTTGCATGTTGCGTTTATAGTAGATTTATTGTTCAGTATATATTCACATGCGCACAGCACACATAGCCTAGTTTCAGCTGAATATCATCTGCATGCAACAAGAGTGCGCAGCTCTCAACTGGTTTTGGCTTGTAGCAGCTCACAGAAGAATGACATCAGTAGCCGGTAGGGAGGAAAGACATTTCAACTCATGATATCTACCAGAAAATGAAGTAAGGTAACAAGGGGCATGCAAACCAGGTAGTGAAAAAGTTTGGTCCAAAGTGTTGGTTAGCAGGCTATTTGTGATGCATAACGGTCATCAAGTGCTGTTTGCATCAGGGGCGTAGGCATGTATGGGAAGGTTGTTCAGATTGATTGGGTGGACAGAAAATATCACATTTTTGTGTGTTTTCCATTTTAAAAATATGTGATATTTAAGAGTGAAAATCCTAAAAATCTATAGGATTTTTTATACCATAAGAAAACATAGGATTTTTCACACAGTGTCTTTCCTTCGCTGGGTGGGTCGCTTGGGAACTTTTTAGCAAAATTAGAGTATACCCACTTCTCCAGTCACCACTACACCACTGCATAGGACTGAAGGAAAGACTGCAGTCACACACAACATGATGTTAAAGGATAAGCAGTCCATAAACTAGGACATAATAAGCCAGTAGGTCCCAATCATAACAATACAAAACACAACATTAAGCATTTCCCAATCGAAACGTACAACTATTACTTCCCATTACAAAAAACATTTCACATTTAGCACACAAAGTAACCGGTGACCTAAAGTATAAATGCAACAATGTTTCACACACATATTTTCAAAGAGATGGCTGACATATTTTTCTGGTCTTGGTCTTGAATCAGTCTCACTTTAGGAGGTCTCGAACACAACACTGGCTAGAGGGTTAAGGTTTATGGACCCTAAAGGCCGTAAATAATGCGCTATGGTCAAATTCAGAAATATGCTTATTCATATATATTTTTGGAATGGATAATGACCTGGCCTGTGTCCCATAATGTATATGCATTCCATACAGAACCAGGCTAATAATGACCAGCCATCTTTTACATTAGCATGCCCTTGTGTTCTTACATTGACTAGGACAGATTTACTGTAGCAGCAAAGAAGAGAGACTGTTAATATAAAGTACAAAATGTATTTATTGCAGATTTCAAAGTGCTGTGTGTTCTTTTCTACGAAATCCTCTAGAGGGCGGAATTTGAAATAATGCTACTTAATGCAAAAAAAAAAATATATATATACATAGAAAAACAACTAATTGGATGTTCTAAGTCCACAACAATGATTAAACTACATCAGGGGAAAATTCTTTAGGTCTTGGAAAAATCTTTTTTCTTTTTTGGCGTAGTTCCCCTTTAATTCAGGTGCGCACCAGCCAGACAGTTGTGTTTGGCTAACTGTTTCTGTAGTCACTTGTGAAGGAGTTTTCAAAACAATGGCCACTGGATTGGTGCAAGTCGTAATGATTCTGCAAGGTAGTTAAAGGCTACTTTGTATTTACCTTTTAATTGCCTTTTCATCTACCTGAAAACAGTTAGACTATCAAAGTGGAAGACATATAGGCCCTACGCACACAGCACACAGCAGGGCTCAACATTCAGGTACATTTGCAGGTAGCACACCAGGCCAGTGCCAACTGAAAGCTACTGACCCGAATGAAAACAATACTGTCCCGGGTCAATATCTGACAGGATAGTAAATGATGCGTGCATCACTTCAATAGCAGGTGATTTTATCTTTCATACAGACATTGGCAAGTCAAATTCAAGGACTTAAAGGACTTTTTCAAGCAAGGACCTAAATTTCATATGTAATTGTCGTAATAGCCTACAAGCCTTGTAGGCTACCCTCCTAAATGTATGCAAAAAAGTATGCATTACCATTGTAAGAATAATGAAATTTTTTAATCGGCCTACCTAATGCATTATGCATTGACGTTCACATTATTGTTCACATTTTAAATATGTCAGAAAAATGTGGGCTTTGCCTGACTTAGACAGCATGCTCCAGACACAAACACACTAATGCAGTCTGTCATGTGCTAGCTAGTCAGTCTCACCATGGTGAGATGTTGAAGAGTTAGTGAGGTGTTAATATATCAGGTTTTAAAATGAGAAAAAGACCAAGAACAGCATTTCCTTCGTTAATGGAAAGCTTTATATGGAAAACCAAGTTAAAGACAATATTCATTGTTGTCTTGCTCATAATAACTGAACATGGGTTTATCACAAAAGCGCAACAGACTGGCTCATCAACCTTCAACTGAACCAGCGGGAAACAAACAAACGCAGCTATAGATCTCATAAAAACTGATCAGAAATTAAATCAGGAATAATTATATTGGAGCAATAGAACTTCTAAATCGGCTACCATAACTTTAACGACTTTTCAAGGACCAAAGAGCCTAGAGGAAATGTCAGATTTTCAAGGTAGACTATTCCATGATGATTGAATTGCCCATCGCAAATATTCAACAAAAACATTGAACTTTTTAAATACCTGTGTTGAATGGCCATTCTTGCCTTAGCGTTTAGTGATAGATATGATAACTTGGAGCATCTTTCCTGCAGCTGTTGTTCTTCACCCCAGGCAACAACCAGCTGMTTCAGAGCTGCTCACTCTCTCTGCCCACAGATTATCTACAGGCTGTACTGTATGTGTGCAGCACGTGTGAAAAATAATCAATATAACAAACTAACAGATTTATTGGCACCCTTGTGACCAATAAAACATTTGTGTCACGCTGCCAAGTCAAACGGTCGCAAATGCAACTGTTTTGGTTGCASTACCGAACCCTGTGCAGCGTAGGTCAAGTCACCCAAAGTGCAACATTGTTGWATGCATGGAATGCACTGCATTTCTTTCTTCATCCACATGACCTAGTATGCATCCTCCATGTGCTCCGTTGATCTATCTCACTTGTTCACAGTAGGAAAATGAATGGGAAAATAAGTTTGATGTTTCCTCACATGTTTGTGTGTTATATATAAAATGTAAATATAGTTGATAACTTGAAAGCCCTGATCACTAGGGACATTTTAAGATCTCAGGCTTGCAAATCCATTCATCCTTTTTGACACAATAAGTCACATCTAGTTTTGAAACTGAAATATATAGTATACAATATATGGGTGGTTAAGACAATGCCACCAGAGAGCGGCAGAGTTCAACAGGTTAACTCACCTTCTGTCTTATGTAACCAAACCAAACATATGGAGGGCCATACATTTACAACATTTGCGTTTACTATGTTACGTAAACTCTTCCAATTCTTTATTACTCTTTGAAGCCGGCTGATGATTGCAGTCTCTCTATTCCTTTTTAAATGACACTGGGGGAGTGCTTGTTTGGTTAATAGAACCTAGCTATTTTCCCAGAGGAACCGTGAAGAGAGCTATTTTGCTGTCTAATGGCCCCTGTATTGTTGCTGTGTGTTCCTGGATCTCTTTGAGCTCTCTGGGGGCTCTGAGAAAGGAGTCATCAGTACATGGGAGGTAGACAAACAGATGGAGGGTGATTACCTTGCGTCTCCGTTTCATTCATTCCTCAAAGCTTTTCAGTCTCCTACTGCGCTTCTCTTCTCGTCCTAATATTTATACATTTCTTAATTCCATTCTTTTAATTTAGATGTGTGTGTATTGTTGTGAATTGTTAGATTTTACTGCACTGTTGGAGCTAGGAACACAAGCATTTCGCAACACCCGCAATAACATCTGCTAAATATGTGTATGTGACCAATAACATCTGCTAAATATGTGTATGCGACCAATAACATCTGCTAAATATGTGTATGTGACCAATAACATCTGCTAACCATGTGGTTTGACCAATAACATCTGCTAAATATGTGTATGTGTCCAATAACATCTGCTAACCATAGTGTAATGTGACCAATAACATCTGTAAATATGTGTATGTGACCGATAACATCCTGCTAATATGTGTAGTGGTCCCAATACATCCTGCTAAATATGTGTATGTGTCCAATAACATCTGCTAAATTATGTGTAATGTGACCAAATAACATCTGTTAAATATGTGTATGTGACCAATAACATCTGTTAAATATGTGTATGTGACCAATAACATCTGTTAAATATGTGTATGTGACCAATAACATCTGCTAAATATGTGTATGTGACCAATAACAATCTGTTAAATATGTGTATGTGACCAATAACATCTGTTAAATATGTTGTATGTGACCAATAACATCTGTTAAATTGTGTATGTGTCAATAACATCTGTTAAATATGTGTATGTACCAATAACATCTGTTAAATATGTGTATGTGACCAAATAACATCTGTTAAATAATGTGTATGTGTCAATAACATCTGCTAAATATGTGTATGTGTCCAATAACATCTGCTAACCATGTGTATGTAAACCAATAACATCTGCTAAATATGTGTATGTGACCAATAACATCTGCTAAATAGGTGTATGTGTCCAATAACATCTGTTAATAATGTGTATGTGACCAATAACATCTGCTAAACCATGTGTATGCGACCAATAACATCTTGTTAATATGTGTATGTGACCAATAACATCTGCTAAATATGTGTATGTGACCCAATAACATCTGTTAAATATGTGTATGTGACCAATAACATCTGTTAAATATGTGTACGTGACCAATACATCTGTTAAATATGTGGTATGTTGCAATAACATTTTATTTGATTTGATTTCAATAATTATTATTCTCTCCAATACCTTTCCAAGAACACATTGCTGGAAAAATTCCTTTTTGAAAGGTTGTT
>NC_036842.1:27832705-27834397 GCF_002910315.2 Salvelinus sp. IW2-2015
CAACAAAGAGCTGCAGTTAGTTTCAGAGTGGGTGGCAAGGAATAAATTAGCCCTAAATATTTCTAAAAATAAAGGCATTGTATTTGGAACAAAACACCCACTAAACCCTAAACCTCAACTAAATATTGTAATAAATAATGTGGAAATTGGGCAAGTTGAGAAGACTAAACTGCTTGGAGTAACCCTAGATTGTAAACTGTCATGGTCAAAACATATTGATGCAGTAGTAGCTAAGATGGGGAGAAGTCTGTCTATAATAAAGCGATGCTCTGCCTTCTTAACAACACTATCAACAAGGCAGGTCCTACAGGCCCTAGTTTTGTCGCACCTTGACTACTGTTCAGTTGTGTGCCACAAAAAAGGACTTAGGAAAATTGCAATTGGCTCAGAACAGGGCAGCACGGCTGGCCCTTGGATGTACACAGAGAGCTAATATTAAAAATGTGCATGTCAATCCCTCCTGGCTGAAAGTGGAGGAGAGATTGACTTCATCACTACTTATAATTATGAGATGTATTGACATGTTGAATGCACCGAGCTGTCTGTCTAATCTACTGGCACATAGCTCGGACACCCATGCATACCACACAGACAAGCCACGAGAGGTCTCTTCACAGTCTCCAAGTCCAGAACAGACTATGGGAGGCACACAGTACTATAAAAAAACACCTTATGGAACAGCGGGGACTGTGAAGCAACACAAACATTGGCACAGACACAGACACAGACACGTGCACACACACACACACGTGCACACACACGTGCACACACACACACACACACACACACTGTCACGTTCGTCATAATGATGAGACCAAGGCGTAGCGTGAGTAGAGTTCCACATAATTTTATAAACTGAAACTCACCTAAAAAAACAACAAACAACCAAACAAACGTGCAGTATTGCAGTGCACAAGGCAACTATACAAAAACAAGATCCCACAACACAAATGAGGAAAATGGCTACCTAAATATGATCCCCAATCAGAGACAACGATAAACAGCTGTCTCTGATTGGGAACCATATCAGGCCAACATAGACATACAAAAACCCCTAGACATACAAAACCTCTAGACATACAAAAACCCTAGACATACAAAAACTAGCGTACCCACCCTAGTCACACCCTGACCTAACCAAAATACACTGCTCAAAAAAATAAAGGGAACACTTAAACAACACAATGTAACTCCAAGTCAATCACACTTCTATGAAATCAAACTGTCCACTTAGGAAGCAACACTGATTGACAATAAATTTCACATGCTGTTGTGCAAATGGAATAGACAAAAGGTGGAAATTATAGGCAAATAGCAAGACACCCCCAAAAAAGGAGTGATTCTGCAGGTGGTGACCACAGACCACTTCTCAGTTCCTATGCTTCCTGGCTGATGTTTTGGTCACTTTTGAATGCTGGCGGTGCTCTCACTCCAGTGGTAGCATGAGACGGAGTCTACACCCCACACAAGTGGCTCAGGTAGTGCAGTTCATCCAGGATGGCACATCAATGCGAGCTGTGGCAAAAAGGTTTGCTGTGTCTGTCAGCGTAGTGTTGGAGGCGCTACCAGGCAGACCCACGGCCAGGTACAACAGGAGACCGTGGAGGCAAGGCCGTAGGAGGGCAAACAACCCAGGCAGCAGATTTCAGACGCTCCTCCGCCTTTTGTGGCAAGGAGGTGCACTGCCAGAGC
>NC_036842.1:27835047-27847799 GCF_002910315.2 Salvelinus sp. IW2-2015
GCACCGCCGAGGGCATTCAAAAGTGACCAAAACATCAGCCAGGAAGCATAGGAACTGAGAAGGTTCTGTGGTCACCACCTGCAGAAATCACTCCCTTTTTTGGGGAGTGTCTTTGCTATTTGCCCTATTAAATTTCCACCTTTTGTCTATTCCATTTGCCAACAGCATGTGACATTTATTGTCAATCAGTGTTGCTTCCTAAGTGGACAGTTTGATTTCACAGAAGTGTGATTGACTTGGAGTTACATTGTGTTGTTTAAGTGTTCCCTTTATTTTTTTGAGCAGTGTATATAGAAAAACAGAGATATCTAAGGTCAGGGCGTGACACACACACAGACACACACACACACGGTAACATACACACTATACATAAAAATGGATTTACTACTGTAGATATGTGGTAGTGGTGGAGTAAGGGCATAAGGGCACACAGTGTGTTGTGAAATCTGTGACTGTTATTGTAATATTTTTTAAATTGTATAACTGCCTTAATTTTGCTGGAACCCGGGAAGAGTAGCTGCTGCTTTGGCAGCAGCTAATGGGGATCCATGTGTAAGGGGTGCGTAACTGGTGGCAGGGAAGTCAGACGCGGGAGAGCAGAACTAGGTAATAGCCAGAGCAGTTTAATTCCAAAACCAACGGCATCAAGAAAATAACAACTTGGGTACAAAACCCGACGTGCACCAGTCAACATGTGCACAAGCACTTACAAACAAACAATACCACACAAAGACATGGGGGGAACAGAGGGTTAAATACACAACACGTAATGAGGGAATGAAAACCAGGTGTGTGGGAAAACAAGACAAAACAAATGGAAAATGAAAAATGGATCGGCGATGGCTAGAAGACCGAAGACGTCGACCGCCGAACACCGCCCGAACAAGGAGAGGACCCGACTTCGGCAGAAGTCGTGACACCATGACAAATACAAATACTCTTCCAAATCTTCCTCCTATCTAGCCCTCCACCCACCATACCTGTTCTTACCATTAAACACAAACCACTGGCAATAGTCCCATCATTCAAATACCTGGGCACCATCCTCTCAGAGAACTGCAGCATTGACCCCGAAATTCAAAACAGGATCAATCAAGCCTCCGATGCCTTCAGAAAACACAGGTTTCTTCCAAAACAGGGATCTCCACCTCCACTCCAAAGTCCACGTTTATCAAGCCATCTGCATCACCACAATTCTTTACAGCTGTGAAGCCTGGGTCACCTACAGTTGCCACATCAAGCAGTTTGAGAGATTCCATATAGGATGCCTGCAGCGCATTCTGGGAATAACCTGGCGGGACTGTGAGCTCCATACAGAAATTACTAAAACCAACTGCAAGTGTATGGAGGCCACGGTCACCCAACACCAACTGCACCACTGGCTCGGGCATGTCATCAGATTGTCTCAGGAGCGCCTGTTGCAGAAGATCCTGTATGGCCAGCTACACCTTGGTTTGCGGTCTACAGGGGGGCAGATGAAGCGCTACAAGGACCAGCTGAAAACATCGCTGAAGAAGTCCAACAATTAACCCACAGACCTGGAGGATGCAGCTGCTTGAGCGGTGTACAGAGGTGAGGAGAAAAGGAAGGAGCACAAAGATGCAGCAAAAACAGCTCAGGAGACATACAACCATGCCTGCCTTCATCAACACAGACATACACTGAGTATATCAAACATTAAGAACACCTTACTAATATTGAGTTGCACCTCTACAAGGTGTGGAAAGCATTCTACAGGGATGCTAGCCCATGTTGACTCCAATGCTTCCCACAGTTATGTCAAGTTGTCTGGATGTCCTTTGGGTAGTGGATCATTCTTGATACACACGGGAAACTGTTGAGCGTGAAAAACCCAGCAGCGTTGCAGTTCTCGACACAAACCGGTGCGCCTGGCACCTACTAACATTTTTGTCTTGCCCATTCACTGTCTGAATGGCACGCATACACAATCCATGTCTTGATTGTCTCAAGGCTGAAAAATCCTTCTTTAACCTCTCTGGGATATGTGGGACGCTAGCTTTCAGGTCACATGCCTCTAACAAAGAGTACACTTCCCTCTACCCTCATTCTGAACAGTGTTACTTCTTAATTTCTCAAAGGAAAAACCTCAACCAATTTCTAAAGACTGTTGACATCCAGTGGAAGCGATAGGAACTGCAAAAAGGTCCTTTAGAAATCTGGATTCCCAATGAAATCTCATTGAAAAGACAGTGACCTAAAAAAAAAATCTGAATGGTTTGTCCTCGGGGTTTCGCCTGCCAAATAAATTCTGTTATACTCACAGACATGATTCAAACAGTTTTCGAAACTTCAGAGTGTTTTCCATCCAAATCAATTAATAATATGCATATCTTAGGTTCAGGCAGTTTACTTTGGACACGCTTTTCATCCGGACGTGAAAATACTGCCACCTATCCCAGAGAAGTTAACCAGTCTCCTCCCCTTCATCTACACTGATTGAAGTGGATTTAACAGGTGACATGAATAAAGGACCATATCTGTCACCTGGATTCACCTGGTCAGACTATATCATGGAAAGAGCAGGTGTTGATAATGTTTTGTATGCTCAGTGCCTTCAGAAAGTATTCAAACCATTTGAATTTTTCCACATTATGTTGTGTTATAAAGTGGGATAAAATGGATTTACTTGTCATTTTTTGTCAACGATCTACACAAAATACTGTAATGTGAAAGCGGAAGAAAAATTCTAAAAACAATGTGAAAATAAAACACTAAGATATATTGATTAGATAAGTATTCAATCCCCGGAGTCAATACATGTTAGAATCACCTTTGGCAGTGATTACAGCTGTAGGTCTTTCTGTGTTAGTCTCTAAGAGATTTGCAAACCTGTATTGTACAAGCTCTGTCAAGTTGCTTGTTGGTCATTGCTAGACAGCCATTTCAAAGTCTTGTCATAGATTTTCAAGCCGATTTATGTCAAAACTAGGCCACTCAGGAACATCCAATGTCTTCTTGGTAAGTAACTCTAGTGTGCAGCTTTTTCCTGCATTCAATTACCAAACAAGTCCTATTTGGCCTCATGGGTGGAATGTTACTAATATCTTTCATAATTTCATCATTAATAAAGATTTCTATGTAAAACAGTTTTGTTATATTTCAGTCTTTTGTGATTTATATAAAGTTGTATATTGGGATGCAAACTGAAAATTGAATACATTTTAACTCTATATCTGACATGGTAGAGGTGTTTTATTATTTTTAAGCCTATAACCATGTGTGTGAGGTGTATACTTTTGTTTCAAAGTAGATTTGTTTAAGACTACTGTACCAAGAATCACTCTGAGTGACCCTGATTTAGTGCATTGCTGAAAAGTAGATTTGTCTCCCAGTGTCGGTTGGAAAGCAGACTGAACAAGGTTTTCTTCTAGGACCTTGCCTGTGCTTAGCTCTATTCCTTTAATTTTTATTTAAAAAAAATCCCTAGTCCTTGCTGATGACAAGCATACCCATAACATGTTTCAGCCACCACCATGCTTGAAAATATTCAGAGTAGTACTCAGTGATGTGTTGTGTTGGATTTTCCCCAAACATCCTTATTGCAAACAGGATGTATGTTTTGGAATATTTGTATTTTTTACAGGCTACCCTCTTTTCACACTGTCATTTAGGTTAGTGATGTGGAGTAACTACAGCTTTTTTGTTGTTGTAGCTTTTGACATTATCGATCATAGTCTGCTGCTAAAAAAACTGATGTGTTATGGCTTTACACCCCCTGCTATAATGTGGATAAAAACTTACTTGTCTAACAGAACACAGAGGGTCTTCTTTAACGGAAGCCTCTCAAACATGATCCAGGTAGAAGCAAGTTGAAGTGACTAAACTGCTTGGAGTAACCCTGGATTGTAATCTGTCATGATCAAAACATATTGATAGAACAGTGGCTAAGATGGGGAGAAGTCTGTCCATAATAAAGCGTTGCTCTGCATTCTTAACAACGCTATCAATAAGGCAGGTCCTACAGGCCCTGGTTTTGTCACAACTGGACTACTGTTCAGTAATGTGGTCAGGTGCCACAAAGAGGGACTTGGGAAAATTGCAGTTGGCTCAGAACAGGGCAGCAGGGCCGGCCCTTAAAAGTACACAGATAGCTAACATTAATGACATGCATATCAATCTCTCATGTCTCAAAGTGGAAGAGAGATTGACATCATCCTTACTGGTTTTCGTAAGAGGTGTTGACAAGCTGAAGGTATCGAGCTGTCTGTTCAAAATACTAGCACACAGCTCAGACACCCATACATACCCCCACAAGACATGCCACCAGAAGTCTCTTCACAATCTCCAAGTCCAGAACAGACTATGAGAGGTGCACAGTACTACACAGAGCCATGACTACATGACACTCTATTCCACATCAGGTAACTGATGCAAGCAATAGAATCAGATTTAAAAAGCAGGTAAAAATACATTTTGTGGAACAGCGGGGACTGTGAAGTAACACAAACATAGGCACAGACACATGCATACACACACATGATAAAACATGCACTACACACACACGTACACATGGATTTTGTGTTGTAGATATGTGGTAGTGGAGTAGGGGCCTGAGGGCACACACTTAGTGTGTTGTGAATTCTGTAATGAACGTATTGTAATGTTTTTAAAATGTTTAACTGCCTTAATTCTGCCAGACCCCAGGAAGAGTAGATGCTGCCTTGGCAGCAGCTAATGGGATCCATAATAAATACAAATACAAATACAAAACTACAATATTGTTGATCCATCCTCAGTTTTCATCACAGCCATTTAACTCTGTAACTGGTTTAAAATCCCCATTGGTGAAATCCCTGTGGTTTCCTTCCTCTCGGGCAACTGAGTTAGGAAGGACGCCTGTATCTGTGTAGTGACTATCCAAAGTGTAATTAATAACTTCACCAATGCTCAAAGGGATATCAATGTCTGCTTTTTAATTTTTTTATCTAGCAATAGGTGCCCTTCTCTGCAAGCCATTGGAAAACCTCCCTGGTCTTTGTCATTGAATCTGTGCTTGAAATTCACTGAGGGATCTTACAGATAATTAGATTATTCCACATTGACATTATGAGGTATTGTGTGTAGATCATTGACACAAAGCCTAAAATTAAACCATTTTAAATTCAGGCTGTAACACAACAAAGTGTGGAAAAAGGCTAGGACTGAGAATACTTTCTGAAGGCACTATAAAGTTGGTAGATCTCGGATGGGACTCTACAGCCACCAAATAATTCACTGTTAACTCAGAAGTCATCATAGGATACGACGGACTACCATAAGTATGATTATAGTGGTGTGAGAGCAACAAAATCTCACCGTCTGACACGATCTGAATACAGTATTCAACGTTTGTCCAGATAAACGTTAAGTTTAAATGTTGAACTTTAGGCATTCATTCTGATTGGTAAACCCTATCCCAAACCTTAACCGTTAACCTTAACCTTTAAGGGTTGCGGTTTGGATAGGGTTAAAACAGAAACAACTCAACGGTTATGTTTAGGCACCCACAACGCCCTAGCAAGTCGCAAGCCTATGCTTGATGGTAATGGCGCTCGAAGTTGCCCCTAGTGGACGAACATCAAATACTGCATTGGATCTGGAGTGACCTGGCTGGTGGTGGTTTGAGGGAGTGTCAGTCTGTATGACCAGTGCAGTAGGAGAAATAAGGCCTAAGAGCAGCCAGGCAGAGAGTGTTCTGTACCCACACATGTGTATGCCTGTAATACCTCATAACGTGTGTTGGGGTTTCACTACGTGTGTGTGTGAGTGTGTGTGTGGTGTGGTGATGTGTGTGTTGTGTGTGTGTGGTTGTGGTTGTGTGTGTGTGTGTGTGTGTGTGTGTGTGTTGTGTGTGTGTGTGGTGTGTGTGTGTGTGCGTGTGTGTGTGTGGTGTGTGTGGTTGTGTGTGTGTGTAAGTTAGATCATCAAATTAAGCAGCCTCCACCTGTGAGAGGCTGTAAACTATAGCTTCTCACTCATTGGACTGAGTTCGACGGTAAAACCTGGTGCCATTCAGAGGTAGACCATTAGATTTACCACGCCATGTGACCCAACCCAGAGGTAAAGATGTATCATTAATCCTGGTCCATTCTGATATGGGATATGAAAGATTGGTTGAAGAAGCCAAATCATATACATTATTCATTTCCGGATATATTGTTAATGTAAGGACCAGAGAGAGATTAGACTGACAGAGTGTGTTTAATGCTGTCCTAAAACGATTTGCTTGCAAACAGGTTTCAAAGAGTTTTTGGTCACCGTGTGTCATGTCAAACGTGTTGTTGTCCTACAAAGGGATTAGTTATGATAATTACTGCTTGCCAGGATGAATTTGCCAGAGAGATAGTCATCCGCGATTGCAGAGATAGGATTAGATATGATTGATACCTATCCGCCATGCAGATCTGTCTGCTCCATTATTAATACATTATAACATTAATGGAGCAATTCTCCTTAATTCATATAAGCAGAGTGAGAGAATAGGACGAGGAGGGGGGGGGGGGGGGGGGGGGGGGTGGTGGGGGTGAGAGCAAGAAAGAGATGAGAGCTGATAATGACATCAGATTCTGTGGTTAGAGTACTGTGTCATATCTGTCATAATTGATAAACAGGTCATGCACAGTAAGACTGTTGGCCTGTATCGCCAAATTGTATCCTGCACTGGGCGTGATATGGTGATGCTCGGAGCCAGACCGCTCTGCTTATACCACTGCGCCACTGCAGTTCACAATGCTCTTTCAAGCCTCAATACTTATTAAGCCTTCCCTTAACCATAGCCCTAAACTGAGCCACTGAGGAATGAATGACTAAGCTGTTAACCTTTGTGTTGTTTCTGTTTTAACCCTGTAACCACATGGAATTAACCCTGTAAACATAGGGAATTAATGCATAAAAAGTAGACCATCCATAACACGCCAAATTTTGAAGGGAAACAATGAGATCTTGTTGGAAAGGAAACATCCTATACCGCACACATGCTTATGAAATATACACACTAACCATATGCATACTTACACTCACTAATAAAAACAACACAAAAACAGGTAACACTTTATTTGGATAGTCCATCTGTTGATGCAGTACTGAATATCTACAGACTTTCAGTAACATTTCAACTAACTATCCACTAAACCTAACCCTAGCTCTAACCCTAACCTTAACCCTTACCCTTATTCTAAACCTAACATTAACCCTAACCGTACCCATTTGTTGATACTATGACTATCTGAAGAGCATCTACAGATGGACAATCTGGACTATCCAAATAAAGTGTGACCCAAAAACAATATATAGACACAATACCATTGGCATAAGCAAATTATTGGTTGCTTCATTCTAGGTCCTTTAATTAGCCTTTATGCAGTCATTTTTGTCACATATACAGTAGGTGGTAAGTGTTATTTGATGTTATGAATAAAAAAACTTCCACATGAGAGTGTGTTTGTGTTGTCGCCTGCTCTGAATAAAATGTAACTTTTGTCACTGTCAACAAAACATTTTTGGTCAGCACAGGAGAGAATAGATGTGTGTGTGTGTGTGAGGGAGCGAAAATGGTGATGTTGTCTGCTGCCATTCTGAGAAGATAACCTTGTCAGTCAGCCCATCGGCAACATTTCATGTAAATACTGAGAAACACTGACAAATGCACTCATCCATGCATGCATGCACAGACACAGAAACACTCACACACACGCAAACAAGCACGCATGAACACACAGACAAATACACACAGTTAGTAGCAGTAGTGGGCTGATCGCAGATTTGAGGGGGAGTGTGTATCTGCTCAGGCTTTCTGCCAAACACACTGCTGCCAAAAACAACCGTAGGACAATATCCGTGGAACACACACACAAACACACTGCTGCCTAAAACAACCATAGGACAATATCCGTGGAACACACACACAAACACACACTTCAAAAGACATGCCATGGATTACATACCAACACACACACTTTCACCAAAGACATGCGCACGCCACACACACACACACCACACACACACACAACACACACACCACACACACACACACACACACACACACACACCACACACACACACACACACACACACACACACACACACACACACACACTTTCACAAAGATGTGCATGTACACACACCAGAGGAGTGGACTCGAGTCACATGACTTGGAGTCACAAATTTGATGACTTAAGAGTTGACTTGGACTTGGAGCCTCAAGACTTGGGACTCAACCTTGACTTGAGACTGATGACTTCAAATGATCTGGCCAGGTTTTGTAACATTTGTCACTCATTTTGTTGCACAGAGTCTGTGTTGATTACTCTCAATGCAGCCAGAGACAGCATCACACGATTGGCTAGTGAAACGCACAGCCGGCCCTCTGAGTGGACTAGTAAACCGTCAATCAACAAGAGTCGGGTGAGCTAGCGCAGTGAGAATGTTTTGTGGGTTACAAGTGTGAAACTGAATGGGAAATGTATGTTACATATTTTAATAGGCTACATAGGCCTATAGCCTACCATTTGTATTTTATATTTATACCATTGCTTATTTGATCTGGTGACAAACATAGGCCTACGGCTTTACACCAAATTCTTGTTTAAAAAACATCTAATCTGTGCTTCAGAAGTTAAAAGTTGTGCGCCTTGACTGTTGACCAATGACCGGTCATCAGCAAAGGCGGAAGCATATATCCATATTAGTGACCAGAAAGCGCCTGGAAAATCAGAGTAGCCTACCTACAAATAGCCACGGGAAGTAGGGGTGCTGAAGGAGCTGCAGCTCCCCTTGAAAAGTTTTAATACATTGTTTTACAATGTAATAATAATTGAACATTACATTTTTTCAAAAAAGTAGTGCACTGGGCCTTTACTAGTCCTGTCTATAGCCGTCTCTAGGGCTGTCTATAGCCGTCTCTAGGGCTGTCTATAGCCGTCTCTAGGGCTGTCTATAGCCGTCTCTAGGGCTGTCTATAGCCGTCTCTAGGGCTGTCTATAGCCGTCTCTAGGGCTGTCTATAGCCGTCTCTAGGGCTGTCTATAGCCGTCTCTAGGGCTGTCTATAGCCGTCTCTAGGGCTGTCTATAGCCGTCTCTAGGGCTGTCTATAGCCGTCTCTAGGGCTGTCTATAGCCGTCTCTAGGGCGGGCAAGTATTTTATTTTTTTGACCATTTTATTTTTTCACAAAGTAGTGCACTGGGCCTTTGATAGTCCTGCATTAGCAATTTGATATAGCTGTCTGTAGCGCTAGTAATTATTTATTTCTTTTGAAAATTAAACATTTTCACAAAAGTAGTGCACTGGGTCTTTATAAGTCCTATATTAGCAGACCGATATATCCTTCAGTAGCACGGGCAAAAAAAAATTGTGAGCTAGCGAACAGATTACTGATTTGATTACAGCTATAGGATTGGGTGCAGCACAAACCTCAAATTGTAGGGAGAGAGGAGCGCCATAAATTAATATGCAACAATTATTACATAATCAAAATGTGTTGAAGACGAAACAATGAAAAAGGCTCTCTGGTAGCCTCACTAAATAGACAAAGATTAGTAGTAGTTGAACAACTCATTGCCTGTATGTATTTTTTTTACTTCACTTGAGACTTGACTTCCTCTTAGAATGCATGACTTGGACTTGAGTCGAGACTCCACGTTCCACTTGGGAGTCAACCTGAGACTTAGACCTTGTGATTTGAATAATAGTGACTTAGTACCACCTCTGACACACACACATACACACACACTTTCAAAAGGACATGCCTGTGCACACACATTTACATACACACTCTTGTGTGTACATACACATGGACATGCACATACACTAATACACACACACACTTAATTATGCACACAAAAACTGTCATGCACACTCACCAAGACTCTTCCCAGAGCTGGCCGCCCGGCAAAACTGAGCAATCAGGGGAGAAGGGCCTTGGTCAGGGAGGTGACCAAGAACCTGGTGGTCACTCTGACAAAGCTCCAGAGTTCCTCTGTGGAGATGGGAGAACCTTCCAGAAGGACAACCATCTCTGCAGCCCTCCACCAATCAGGCCTTTATGGTAGTGGCCAGAGTTTGCCAAAAGGCACCTAAAGGACTCTCAGACCATGACAAACAAGATTCTCTGGTCTGATGATACCAAGATTGAACATCACGTCTGGAGGAAACCTGGCACCATCCCTACAGTGAATCATGGTGGTGACAGCATCATGCTGTGGGATTGTTTTTCAACGGCAGGGACTGGAAGACTAGTCAGGATAGAGGGAAAGATGAACAGAGAAAAGTACAGAGAGATACTTGATGAAAACCTGCTCCAGAGCGCTCAGTACCCCTCTTGTCTCAGCCTCCAGTAATTATGCTGCAGTAGTTTATGTGTCGGGGGGCTAGCGTCAGTCTGTTATATCTGGAGTATTTCTCCTGTTTTATCTGGTGTCCTGTGTGAATTTAAGTATGCTCTCTCTAATTCTCTCTTTCTCTCTTTCTTTCTTTTTCTCTCCCGAGGACCTGAGCCCTAGGACCATGCCTCAGGACTACCTGGCATGATGACTCCTTGAGATCCCCAGTCCACCTGGCCGTGCTGCTGCTCCAGTTTCAACTGTTCTGCGGCTATGGAACCCTGACCTGTTCACCGGACGTGCTACTTGTCCCAGTCCTGCTGTTTTCAACTCTCTAGAGACAGCAGGAGCGGTAGAGATACTCTCAATGATTGGCTATGAAAAGCCAACTGACATTTACACCTGAGGTGCTGACTTGTTGCACCCTCGACAACTACTGTGATTATTATTATTTGACCATGCTGGTCATTTATGAACATTTGAACATCTTGGCCATGTTCTGCTATAATCTCCACCCGGCACAGCCAGAAGAGGACTGGCCACCCCTCATAGCCTGGTTCCTCTCTAGGTTTCTTCCTAGGTTTTGGCCTTTCTAGGGAGTTTTTCCTAGCCACCGTGCTTCTACACCTGCATTGCTTGCTGTTTGAGGTTTTAGGCTGGGTTTCTGTACAGCACTTTGATATATCAGCTGATGTAAGAAGGGCTATATATATACATTTGATTTGACCTCAGACAAGGGAGAAGGTTCACATTCCAACAGGACAAGGACCCTATGAACACAGCCAAGACAGTGCCGGAGTTGCTTTGGGAGAAATCTCTGAATGTCCATGAGTGGCCCAGCCAGAGCCCGGACTTGAACCATATCTAACATCCCTGGAGAGACCTGAAAATAGCTGTGCAGCAACGCTCCCCATCCAACCTGACAGAGCTAGAGAGGATCTGCAGAGAAGAATGGGAGAAACTTCCCAAATACAGGTGTGCCAAGCTTGTAGCGTCATACCCAAGAAGACTCAGGGCTGTAATTGCTGCCAAAGGTGCTTTAACAAAGTACTGAGTAAAGGGTCTGAATACTTATGTAAATGTGATATTTCAGTTTATTTTATTTTATACATTGCAGAAAAATGTAAAACCCTGTTTTTGCTTTGTCATTATGAGGTATTGTGTGTGGATTGATCAGAGGGGAAAAAACAGTTTAATCCATTTTAGAATAAGGCTGTAATGTAACAAAATGTGGAAAAGTCAAGGGGTCTGAATACTTTCCAAATGCACTGATACACATGCTGTATTGATCTAAGTGCTATAGCAGTCAGTATAGGCACTGGATGCATTGATAGTCCTATACAGATGTAGTATCTTAATTTGACCACCCTGTTGCTGGAGAACTTTCCTGCAATACTGGACATTTTAAACTTGTAGTGTATTTGAGGTTTAAAAAGGCTTTTGAAGTTTGCAATTTCCACTTAGACATTTCAGACTTGATTTTCACAAATGTATCAACCCCTACAAAAATGCCCATTAATTATAATCCACATAATAATTCAAATGTCTTGTTGCTGAAAGATTATTTTCCTGCTGTAGCAAACTGGCTCAAATTAAGATCCTATCTTTAGCATCCTCTGCTGAACAGAGAGAAAAGACCTTGAAGATTAGAACATACTGAGAAGGAGACAACTATCACTTCTGCTCTTATAATGGTACTGGCATAGAGAGAGAGAGTTGTATTACCCAATGTGTAAAACAATCTCCTCTCATCTCCTCCAGAAGGTTGCTTGTTCAAATCCTGGATCGGCAGATACATTGTGTGTGATTAATCAGTAAGCTAGTTTCAGTTCCCAGGTACCATCTCCTGCCCTTGTGCCCTTAAGCTAAAACAGCCCCAGGTCATTTAACATGCCCATTTAACATCACTCCATCATTATCACTGATGTATCCTTTAACTTCAGCTCATTAATCAGACTTAATTATTCATTAGACTTAATTGTCTTTCTGCCCGCTTGGGTAATTAAATTAAAGGTCCGGCTGATTGGGACTGACCCCACTGTCTTCCACTGGGAAGTAAAGAGGGTGTAACGATATTCGTCTTCGGATGAAGAGTAGTCATCGGACCAAAGCGCAGCGTGGTAATTGTTCATGTTATTTTCATTAGAACAGAAACACTAAACAAAATAACAAAGAGAGTGAAACGAAAACGAAACAGTCCTGTAAGGTGCAGCAGCACAAAACAGAAAACAACTACCCACAAAACACAAGTGGGAACAGGCTACCTAAGTATGGTTCTCAATCAGAGACAACGATAGACAGCTGCCTCTGATTGAGAACCACACCTGGCCATACACATAGAAATAGAAAACATAGAACAAAAACATAGAATGCCCACCCCAACTCACGCCCTGACCAAACCAAAATAGAGACATAAACAAGGAACTAAGGTCAGG